>NC_048283.1:1739544-1802518 GCF_009762535.1 Notolabrus celidotus | reverse complement strand
TCTCTCTCTCTCTCTCTCCTCTCTCTCTCCTCTCTCTCCTCTCTCTCTCTCCCTCCCTCTCTCTCTCTCTCTCTCTCTCTCTCTCCCTCTCCCTCTCTCCCTCCCTCTCTCTCTCTCTCTCTCTCTCTCTCTCTCTCTCTCTCTCTCTCTCTCTCTCTCTCTCTCTCTCTCTCTCTCTCTCTCTCTCTGAAATGAAAACGGTCGAGATCATTACACCAAACGGAGGTGCCCACCAATTTATGTTGTGCATTTTATCCTGACGTCACTTCCTTCTGACGGTGGAGGGGAGCCTGCAAGAGAGTCTGCTGAGAGTGGAAGTCTTGAAAAACTCACCCCTGCACAGAGTGTGCCAAAAGAGAAGGTTTATTTCTGCTGCAAAGATCTTCTTCTTTGAATTGGTGTGTATGTGGTTTCCAGTGTTTCTGCAGCCAGCCTCTAGTGGATTCTGGATGAACTGCAGTTTATAACACTTCTGCATGGGCTTCATATTTTGAGACCGGAGGTTGCTGCTAAGTCGTATATGAAAGTGAGGACAGTCAACCCGTGTGCTCTCACTCGTTGGAGTATCTTCTCCTTGTGCAAACTAAGAAAATCTTTAGCTCAACAAAAACGTAAGACCTCTTCAACAGCTGACAAAGACCGGCAAAGTAATCATTACTGTGCTGGGTTCCTGCCTGTCCTTCATAATAACTCACCCTGCCTGTTGTGGTAATTACTTCTCTCTCTCTCTGCATTGTCCAGGGGCAAAACGGTGATCTGTGCATACTCCATCGAAGATATTGACCAAGCTTTCTCTACATCCAAACTGAAGGGCTACAGCAGTCCATTCATCGGCACTCGCCCTGGGATGGTAAGATAAACCAGCAAGGTTTTTCTTCCTTTAATTTGTCACAGAAATAAAAAATAAAAAAATAACAGCTCTTGGATAAAAAAGAGAAAATGCATACACAAGCCTTCATTTGAGTTGTGAAAAGACGAGACTGCTTCTTTTGAGAGGCAGGAGTTTATGTAAGAAAAGCAATTTTGAGCTCTTTTGTCCAAGGGCATTTTGTTTATTCAAGAGCCCAGCCTGCTCTGAATCGATTACATCACTTCTCCCTCTCCAGTGCGTCCCCAAAAACGCCACAGCAGCAGGAGGTCACACGGAGATCAAGAACCTCGGGGTGATCAGATACCACCCAGAAATAGAGGATGTGATTCGGCCTGTCGGTGTGGCTCCACTCGACCTGCCCACAGATGACCAGATCACTCACGCTGTGGCGGATATCGTGCTGGCGGTCAACGATGAGCACTACAGCGTCCTCTACCTCGGGACAGGTGGGTGTGCATATTTATGTGTTTATGTTAAAGACTGAATATGGGGCGGAGGTTTGGTCCAGTAATGCAGGACTCTCGCTGCAGGAGTGATGTTTAAACTGCACCATAATCTGTTTCCTCACTTTAACTCAGAAGATCTCTGTCTGAACCGAACCACGTCAACACACCACTCTCTTTGTATCACTCTCCTGCCTTCCTGATACCCATTTCAGCACCAAGAGTGAAGTATCAGAAGTCCCTCTCCAATACTAATTACATTCAAAATGCATCACAGTGGTGGAAAAAAAACCCTGCTTGCTTACGTTTTCCAGCCTTCATTTATTAGATTCTGGCTGATCCTGTCAGAGTGTCTGGGGATTTGAATTATCAGTGAAGTTAAATGCAGAGCTGTGTGTCGTCGTGTGTGAATGCATACCTTGCCCCTCTCGATGAAGACACTCACTCGTTGTTTCTGCTGCCGGTGAGATCACTGCAGGTGTCTAATAAACTCTGAAACACCTGCAGCCCACTCGCTATTCATCAGAACCTTAATTAACCGAACAACTTGCAATCAGTGGTTGAGTCACTGAGTGGTAAGAGGAACATCATCCACAGTCCAAGAAGCTTTAGTATCTCATTGATTGTTCTGGGTTCATCTGGTTCTTTTACAGATCCAGCATGTGTCTCTGCTCTTGATTGCATGTAATTTAAAACCTTTGAAAGCAGAACACATGAGTCATGTTGCCTCTTAAGAGCATCGGGCACTTCTGCTGATCAAGATCAAGCAGGTGAACATGCATGTGGGTGGACAAACATGTGACAGCCCTTCTTCCAAACTGACTACATGATTAGAGCCTTGTGCTAACAATCCAACAAAAACAATGAAACAGTCTTTATCAATAAATAAGCCCCCATCTCCACCTCCATCTCCAAATCCTCATGCAATCAATGCCTGAGTCTGGGTGAAAGTCCAAGTCCTGAATGTCACTCTGACGGCCAGTTTCCACCAGATCCGTGTCCGGTCCGTCTCCGATCCGTCACAGCACCAGATCTGATAGGTTTCTATTCTAGTCAATGTGTTAACTTCCACTGGATCTGCTCCTTTGTGATCAGGGTAGGTAGATTGGATAACTGCTAGAACATGTCTTGGATTTTAAATCCTTATTTAACAAAAATCAGCCCCCAGGTAACAGGTCTTACGGCCAAATTCCACCAGATCCGTGTCTAGGTTTCTATTCTAGTCAGTGTGTTAACTTCCACTGGATCCACTCCCTTGCGTTCCGTCTGCGTCTCTGATTGTGCAGGTCTGAGTCCTCTGGATCAGATACACAAGACTTCTATTGTAGCAGGATGCTGGAGCACGATGCATCAATCTCAACAGAGCAGATGGAGCGGGGACAGGAAGTCAGGTTTCACCAAAACAAAATGAAAACATCCGGTTAATTTTCAGAATAAAACACTCTGTGTTATCACCAGATCGTATTTCACTTAACTACAACAACAAACCAAAGTCATGACGAGCGGAGCCAGGACCTGGAGTCAACAGGTCAGAGGTTTTCAGAGGACCAGGAAGACAGACCTCGGTCACATGACTCCAGCTGTCCGATGGTCCTGCTCTGTGCTGCGTTCTGAAAACACAACCGGTGGGTTTTGACGGACGAGAGAGCACTGAGATTGGAGATGAACCGGACACAGATCTGGTGGAAGTCCAATATCAGGGTTGCATGGTCCTCCAAACTGAGATCAGTCAGAGGCACACCCTAAAACCTCCCAGAAAGCATTGCGAATGATTGGCAGAGGTTTTCAGAGGACCAGAAAGACAACATGGATGAGGAGAGGAGGAGGAGGAGAATCCTTGATTCAGTGATTACCGCAGGGAAAACCTCGGTCACATGACTCCAGCCGTCCGGTGGTCCTGCGTGTTGACGGATGAGAGAGAGCATGGAGCAGGACCGCAATGGATCTGGTGTTAACCATGTGTTCAAATAGAAATTAAGAAGCTAGACCACATTGTGCATTTGTACAAGATTCAAAATGTATCAAAGACTCAGAATTTGAGGATATTTAGGGATGAGATTGTGCAGGATATAGGCAGGATTATGAAAGATAGTGCATGACTGTTCAAAGGGTGTTATATGAACAGCTGTATAAAATGATGCACCATCTACATTTCTGTCAAAAGAGTCCATTAAGACATAAAGAAAGCACAGAGTCTCTTCATAATCCCAGTGGAGGTTTTTGGTGTATATCAATTTTGCAGATTTAATTTGTATCCAGTCATTCAATTTATCTCGATTTTGGTCTCCACCCCAGAATATCAATCTGCAAGGTCTAGTTAAAAAAACACCAACAAACTTGTGTTGTCTCATTCTCAGTCTTAGCTCGTTCTCACCTCTGCCTGACTGCCGTGTGATGCTGGACAGACTCTGTCAGCTCTCTCTTTGCTGAAAACAGCAGACCTGTTGCTGCTGGAAACAGGATTGATGTCAGCGCTGAGACCGAACCAGGCATAAAATGTGCTTTAAAACCAAACCGTGAGCTGAAGAGAGGCTAGAAAGCTCTGTAGAGCTGCAGGAATGATGTTCATCCTCTGTGGGTTTGTCCCTATGACAACCGCTTTCACAAAACACACAGCGAGCTGGTTGATAAAAAACACAGACTGATGCTGCTTCGAATGAAAGCATTCGTTCACAACCCATCGAGTAGTCTCTCTATTCATTTACAGTTAAATGCCCTGATGGACTCCACTGCAGTGTGGCTTTAATCCCAGATCTAAGACAAGCAAAATCTGACAAATGATGTAAAGGGGCTCATTTTTTAAAGATTATATTATGCATATAAACCTGTGCCTTCTTCTTTATTCCATTGGCTGGTTAATGTAACATTAGGGGTGAGAATAAAGAGGAGAAAATCCTCCTCTCTGCAGCTACTTATGATGCTTGTTATTAGTATTTGCTCTCCATATCAAGGGGAGTGACTCATGCTACCCAAGGATCTTAGCCCAGCAGTGTGATACCACACACTTGCAGAATGAGACAATATGGTGAAAACATCTGACACATTAAATGGATGCTTTTATAATGAGCACAACATTTTATTAAAATGTATTTATTTATTTTAAGTGTAGCATCTTATTTACTTTTAATGGTTTAATATTTTAGTGTTTTATTATCTTAGAAATGTCTTTTATTTTGGTGAGTTTAATTTCCTGTGTTGAGTTTTAACATCTTATTTTTCCTCCAGTGTTTCAATCAATCAATCTTTATTTGTATCTCAAGACGCTTTTACAAACAGAGCAGGTCTAGACCACTCTATGTCAAATTATGAACAGAGACCCAACTTCAAGACAGGATCAGGCTCAGTCTGACCCCACCTTAATCCATCATGAGCATTGCACCTTGCAATATTTAGCTAGTTACAGCGGCGAGGACAAACTTCCTTTAACAAGCAGAAACCTCCAGCAGAACCAGACTCATGTTAGACACACATCTGCTGAGACCAGGTTGGGTCTGGAAAGAGGGATAGAGGAGAATAAGAGAGAGAGGGAGCGGTGATAGTGATGAGAAGAGTAGTAGAAGCTGTTGAACGTCGGCAGCAGGAGGACGTCTATGGCAGCTCAGAGGAACCTACGAGACAAGGGAGCTCAGGGACTCCAGAAAGGTCTATGGTTAGTAACTTTAATGGGACAGGAAGAGTTAAAGTAAGTGATGAGGGGGTTGGGGGTGAGACAGGATTCCAGTGTGTCAGTCTAAGCCTATAGCAGCATAACTAAGAGCTGGTCCAAGCCTGATCCAGCTCTAACTATAAGCTTTATCAAAAAGGAAAGTTTTAAGCCTACTCTTAAAAGTAGAGAGGGTGTCTGCCTCCCGAACCCTGACTGGTAGATGATTCCAAAGGAGAGGGGCCTGACAACTGAAGGCTCTACCTCCCATACTACTTTTAGAGACTTTAGGTACTACAAGCAGGCCTGCATACTTGGAGCGTCTAGAGGGTTAATAGGGCTCTGTGAGACTTTGGCAGAGATCCAGAGGAACCTACGAGACAAGGGAGCTCAGGGACTCCAGAAAGGTCTATGGTTAGTAACTTTAATGGGACAGGAAGAGTTAAAGTGAGAGACAGGCAGAGAGAGGAGAGAGAGGGAAAGACAGGATCCCAGTGTGTCAGTCTAAGCCTATAGCAGCATAACTAAGAGCTGGTCCAAGCCTGATCCAGCTCTAACTATAAGCTTTATCAAAAAGGAAAGTTTTAAGCCTACTCTTAAAAGTAGAGAGGGTGTCTGCCTCCCGGACCCTGACTGGTAGATGATTCCAAAGGAGAGGGGCCTGATAACTGAGGGCTCATACTACGAGACAAGGGAGCTCAGGGACTCCAGAAAGGTCTATGGTTAGTAACTTTAATGGGACTGGGAGAGTTAAAGTAAGTGATGAGGGGGTTGGGATGAAGGAAGGGGGTGAGATAGGATCACAGTGTGTCAGTGAGCCAGTTCCCCCAGCAGTCTAAGACTATAGCAGCATAACTAAGAGCTGGTCCAAGCTGTTTCCTAAGTAAGATATCATGAGAGTGTTTCCTCAGTTTATTTTTCATTGTTATTATTATTATTGTTGCATATATTGTGTTCTTAAATATAGGATCCAGGGGTGGATTTGGAGTCAGGGATAAGGTTGGGATTAGGATGAGGGTTTTATTTTTATATATATCTTTATTTTTTATTAATTTATTCTATTTAAAGCTGTTTTTATGTACAGCACTTTGTGTTACAATGTCATTGTATGAAAAGCCCTTTATAAATGAAGTCTGATTGATTAAGCATTGAGGACAGAAGTGATGAATCCAGCCCTGACTGGTAGAAAATGTAGGCTAACACCTACTCTGTTCACTACTTATTGAAATGATTCCTGCTCCTTTGCACGACTGTTTCTATTTGATCAAAGCAGCAATGCCGAGGCGCTGCTGTTGCCCATAGCAGTTACTCCAAAAATTGCCTTGTGCCTCGGGGAGATTACTATGGCAACCATCAGCAGTCATATGACGGAGTGTGTATGAGCGTCTCGGCAGTGCTGAAGTTCACAGAAAGACGAGTCAGTGTCATCTTCCTGAGGACGGTTTCTCGCCCCTGCAGTGCTGCTTGTGTGTGCCTGTCATTCATCAGGCAGTTCTGGGTTGCTTCTTATAATAACCCAGAGAGAAAAACAATCTGGTGTTTTAAAAAGACAGTATGATGGCCTCTCGCTGTGGGCTTTGCTAACTGTGTCATTAAGGATGGAGAGATATGAAGAGTCGTGTGGTGGCCTAAAAAAGAAAGTGGAGCAGTTTGAGGCTGGAGGAACAGGTCGTGCTTAGTTTCTCAATCACTGGACGTTTCCTGTTTTTGTTTTATGTTTGAGCACAACAAGATACAGATAGATAGATAGATAGATAGATATATAGATAGATAGATAGATAGATAGATAGATAGATAGATAGATAGATAGATAGATAGATAGATAGATAGATAGATAGATAGATAGATAGATAGATAGATAGATAGATAGATAGATAGATAGATAGATAGATAGATAGATATCAATTTAAAACCAAGTTTGAACAAAGTATCAGGTGGTGGTTGGACAGACCCATCATTTTAGCTCCACAGCTACAGATACTAGCCCTTAAAGGGAGGCAGTGTAAGTTGTGTATTGGTGGTTTTGACCATAGACTGTATAAATAATGGACGTAGTATCCGTGACGTCACCCATCTGTGCCATATTGGAAATGCTGAACTCAACCAAAAGAGTGTGAGGTAGAGAGGCGGGGTTTGAGCCTCCTAGCCAACAGCTATGTGACATGTTAGATACACATCTGCTGAGTGAGACCTACCATGTTGGAGAGAGGGATAGAGGGAGATGAAGAGATAGAGAGAGATGATAGTGGGGATACGGATAGTAGTAGTTGTAGCAGCTGGAGTCTGGCACGTCCACAGCAGCAGAGATCCAGAGGAACCTACGAGACAAGGGAGCTCAGGGACTCCAGAAAGGTCTATGGTTAGTAACTTTAATGGGACAGGAAGAGTTAAAGTGAGAGACAGGCAGAGAGAGGAGAGAGAGGGAAAGACAGGATCCCAGTGTGTCAGTCTAAGTCTATAGCAGCAGAACTAAGACCTGGTCCAAGCCTGATCCAGCTCTAACTATAAGCTTTATCAAAAAGGAAAGTTTGAAGCCTACTCTTAAAAGTAGAGAGGGTGTCTGCCTCCCGTACCCTGACTGGTAGATGATTCCAAAGGAGAGGGGCCTGATAACTGAAGGTTCTACCTCCCATACTACTTTTAGAGACTTTAGGTACTACAAGTAGGCCTGCATGCCCTGTGAGGCTTTGGCAGAGATCCAGAGGAACCTACCAGACAAGGGAGCTCAGGGACTCCAGAAAGGTCTATGGTTAGTAACTTTAATGGGACAGGAAGAGTTAAAGTAAGTGATGAGGGGGTTGGGGTGAAGGAAGGGGGTGAGATAGGATCACAGTGTGTCAGTGAGCCAGTTCCCCCAGCAGTTTAAGCCTATAGCAGCATAACTAAGAGCTGGTCCAAGCCTGATCCAGCTCTAACTATAAGCTTTATCAAAAAGGAAAGTTTGAAGCCTACTCTTAAAAGTAGAGAGGGTGTCTGCCTCCTGGACCCTGACTGGTAGATGATTCCAAAGGAGAGGGGCCTGATAACTGAAGGCTCTACCTCCCATACTACTTTTAGAGACTTTAGGTACTACAAGTAGGCCTGCATGCCCTGTGAGGCTTTGGCAGAGATCCAGAGGAACCTACCAGACAAGGGAGCTCAGGGACTCCAGAAAGCTCTATGGTTAGTAACTTTAGTGGGACAGGAAGAGTTAAAGTAAGTGATGAGGGGGTTGGGGTGAAGGAAGGGGGTGAGATAGGATCACAGTGTGTCAGTGAGCCAGTTCCCCCAGCAGTCTAAGCCTATAGCAGCATAACTAAGAGCTGGTCCAAGCTGTTTCCCAAGTAAGATATCATGAGAGAGTTTCCTCAGTTCATTTTTCATTGTTATTATTATTATTGTTGCATATATTGTGTTCTTAAATTTAGGTTTCAGGGATGGATTTGGAGTCATGAAATGTAGGGACATTGTTTGATACTAGGGATCGGCAATGATTTTCAAACATTCGAATATTCAATCGAAGAGTTACTTTGAATATTTTCTCATTTTAAAAGTACAATTTTTCATTGTTTTCACCAGTGCCTGGTTGTAATACAGTATTCCCGCCAGAAGGTTGCATATAGAGCGTCTTAGAGCTGTTTGCTAACCGCATTAAGTAACAGAAGAAGAAGAGTGCTAACTGCATTAAATAGCAAAAGAAGAAGAAAACATTAGCGTCACTGTTGATTTTCTCTGTTTCTGAATCTCACACTATTTCCAGAGACTGAGCATGGCTGCAAAATGTAAACACACACGCCACGTCAAAGAAACACAGACATAAAGGTCGAGCTACTGGCAGCACCTCGTCCTGCTGTTGGTTAACGCAACTGTCACACAAATGGGACAGGTGTGTGTTTGAGCTCTGGCAGGGAAAGGCTCCATTAAAGCTCACCTGTTCTAACCCCTGCAGGGTCGAATAGATACCAATGATTATCAAATAGTACTTTGGCTTGAAATTTCCATCCCTATTTGATGCAAACATAAGACTTGCACTGGTCCATCTTGCTAGTTTAAGGAGGATTCTATATGCATCATTATATGCTACCTGAAGCTTTTTCATTTTAGCTCTACTGTAACTGTACCAGTAAGCTCTGTTTTAACATTATCTGTGCACAATTGAAATTTACATGCCAGCACATTAGCCTGTGCAGACAGTTTACAGCACTGTCTCTGCAGATCATCATCATCATCACAAGTCATTTCTGATAATGTGCCCCAGATATTTGACTTTGTCCACTCCACTAAGCATTCATCAGAGAAACAGAAAGAAGGAAAGTTTTGCTTCTGATCATCCTTGGCTTTAACAATCATTATAACACTCTTTCTGCTGTTGAGCCTGATGTCATGCTGCACACCATAACTCGAGCATATTCATGCCGTCACTCCTGGATATCACTACTCTTGTGATTTGTGCAAAGAATCATTCAAGGCAACTTTCCTGAATCCCAGTTTGATTGCCTCTCTTTCCTTTCCTCTTCAATATTGCATCACCTTCACTTCAGGAGCTGCTTCTATAAATATTCAACGGCTTCAAACAAATCAGGCTCATCAATCTGCATAATTATTTCAAACATGCTCTCGTATATCTCTACAACTGATTGAGAGTGACTCACGTCTCCGAATAATCCAATCTGCCCTGAGTGATGCAGACAGACACGCAGCTCCTCCTGATGGATCGTTGCATTAGAGAAGTTTAAACCAATCAAGACGAGCAGAAGTGGTGAGACAGGACCTACCTCTGAACCAGTGGCGGTGAGATCGAAACAAATGCATTCTGGGTAGCCCGGGGATATTAGTCTTCCCCGGCGACAGGAATTCCAATAAATATCCTTCTCGGAGACAAAAACCGCAACCGTTAATCTTCGTGCAAGAGAGAGAGAAAGCTGATATTAGTGTGGTGGCCTGGAGAGCAAATATTACCCGCTGTGCTGGAACAATAAATATCTTTGAAGGGGATGATATCACCTTCTATTGGGCGTCCTGAATTCACATCTAATCTATTCATTGCGTTTTAATTAAACCCTGAAATGCTCCTCTTGTCTGTGTCGTATCTTAACAGCCCGTGATGTGTAGATGTAGAATGAACTTCGTGACACTGGCCATCTTGGATAGTAATCAGATTTATTACAATCAAACAGCATCAGCATCAGTAACAAGCATCGCGACTGCTTGGAGGACGACCGGGCCAGATGAAGTCGCCTCGCTTCTATCTTCACGTGCTGGCTTAAATACTATGAAGGTGTACTCAAATTAGAATGAGGGTGTTTTCCTAACACCCCTAAATATGGACTCTTCAACACAAGTTTAACATTAGCTGCTATTTGACTCTTTTTATGAGCGCCTTGTTCTGAGTATTTGACAGAGAAGTCAGCTGTCATTGTCAACCATATATTTGCCTATAGGTCAAAGGTGATCTTTTTTAAGCCCTCCTTAGAGACACCCGGAGCCACTGTGTCGTAACACATTCTGTTGGACAAAATTGAGTAAACATGAGATACTTCATATTCCCCCCTTGGAGACGACACAGAGTCTCCAAAAAAATGATGATACCAAAGGGATGCATAAAGAAACTTAACAACATACACAAAAATAATTCAATGCAAACTTCTGATTCAACACATCTTGGCACTGCGGCCAAGTCATGGAGTGTGAGAGCTGAAAAACCTGTCAGACAGTAAACAATTCTTCAATATCCATCAATCAATCAAGACAGGAAAAAGTCACTCACGGCCCCTCTGCCTTAGGCAACCACACATGGTACTCCATTTGATCAGAAAAGAAAAGAAAAGAAATCTAAGACTACGGGGAACAAGACAAAGGCAAATATAGGTGGGACCTTCAAAAATAAAAATAAAACATGTCCAAAGTCAGGCTGGTCATCCCATCTGACCTTTCAATGGACCTTGCCCTGCCTAGCAGTACTGGCCCTAGGCACCGAGAAAGAAACAAAACCTAAGATCCCAATATATTTACTTTTTACTATCCATATTCCCCCGTTACAAAAACCAAAGTATGGCTAATGCAAGTTTAAATAAAACCAAGATAACACATCTTGCAAAAAATATAACCAAAAAGTCCATAAAAAGTACTTTTTCCATGCATAATATTTAACACAAAAACCTAAACTCATTACTCCTCAACAACATGAGCTACTAGTTGCGTGCCCTTAATGATATTTCAAAACAAAGGGTCACACACAATGTTCTCATGGAGGGTCCTCTTGTCCATTTTGACTGTTGTTCGGGGTCCGCCATCCATGATCGAATATCTGGGTTCATGTATGTTGTAGGACCCCTGGACAAGTAGGCCTCCTCGTCAGATGCTTTCCTGGAAAGACAAATCAACAACCAGTATCTTTGCAAAAACAACAATTTTCAAATGCTGTCATACCGTTTTGGTTTGACTTTCTTTCTGACTGGTCTTGGATCCCTTGGTCCGGTTTGGTCTGTGAATCCTTTTGGAGAGACATCACATCTCTCTGGGGTCTTGGATGACTCACGCTCCAAGGAAACAGACTCTTCTGTTTCTGGGACGTGTTGTAAGTCAACATTTCCAAATGTTCTTTCTTGTTCATTGATTGGGAAGTCATCTCCGGCATCATTAAAAGTGTGCTCAAAATCATCATGACTGTCCACATCATATTTAAACCTGTATGCTGACAGATTTTTACAAGTCGATTTTTTATTACGCCATTCATTTTTTCACAAATACCTTGGCTCTGCGGATGATACACGGCTCCTAGACGTTGTTTAATTCCTAATTTTTGTAAGATCAATCTAACCGTTTTATCCACAAACTCTTTTCCATTATCCGAGGATATACGATCTGGAAGTCCCCACCTGCTTATGACTTCACAACACAAAAACTTGGCAACAGACTGAGCATCCTTCCGCTTGGTTGGACAAGCTTCAGGCCATCTTGAAAACCTGTCTACTACGACCAACAAGTATCTTTTGCCTCCAATTGGTCTTATCATATCGACAAAATCCACGACTAACTCACGCATAGGACCTGTTGGAGTTGGAATATAACCAGGAGGAACCATTACACCTCTCCGAACATTGTTTTTTAGACAGATTATGCATCTGCCTATGACATAATCAATTTGTTCAAGCAAATACGGTGCCCAAAAGCCATATTCCTCCGTGATTTTTCTCTTAACCTCCCCCCTTGCTACATGGGCTAGACCATGAGCTTCTTGTATCATCAGACCCAACAAGTCTGGGGGTGCAATCATCAATCCTTCATGATTGCGCCACAGACCCGTAGAATCCTGAGTGGCACCTCGATTTTGCCATAACTGTTTATCCATTGTAGAAGCAGCTTCTTGCATTGAGATCACGTCTCTAAAAGTGATTTTGTCTTCCAATTCCACTTCATGGGTGACTAGAAGAACCTTTCCTGGTTTGTCTGCTCCTGTGACGGCTTTTGCAGCCTCGTCGGCCGCTCTGTTACCTAATGTAACTCTTGACATGTCTACTTTGTGTGCTGCACATTTAGCTATTGCTATTTCCTTAGGCTGCATCATTGCATGTAACAACTTCATTATCTGGGCATGATGTTGTATAGGTGAACCATCTGCTTTTTTAAATCCTCGATTTTTCCACACCGATCCGAACAAGTGACAAACATTATGTGCGTAAGCAGAGTCTGTATATATGGTTACTCGCATACCTTTAGCCAACAAACATGCTTCAGTCAGCCCTACAAGTTCAGCAAGCTGAGCAGATGCAGGCTGTGGTATTATTTCTGCTTTTTCAACAACAAATTCACCATCTTGGGCTTTCACCACTGCATATCCCGCACTCAATTTGTCTCCTATCCGATAACAGGATCCGTCGGTCCAATACTCCAAGTCTGATTCCCGCAACGGAAGGGCTTGCAAATCAGACCTGAGTCTTGAATATTTCTCAGCTTCCATTACGCAGTCGTGTGGCTCTCCGTCTTCTGGAGTTGGTAAATTCTCAGCTGGATTTATTGTATTACATTTAGCCAAAGTAACATCTTCTTGTTCCAAGAGCCTATGATAGTCTCTAAGTCTTGGCATAGTCAATGTATATTTACCATAGTTCAAAAGATTTCTGAGACTATGATGAGTAAGAATTGTCACTGGATATCCCATGGTTACAGATGATGCCTTGTCATACATTAAATAAACTCCCACCATTGCTCTAAAGCACAGTGGTAACCCCAATTCTACGTCTGAGTAGGCAGTAGAATAATAGGAAATGGGTTGAGGACCCGTTCCCGTGCCTGTTGGTTGACAAAGAACTGCACACGCATATTTACCTCCTATGGAAGTGGAAACATACAACAAAAAGTTTTTTGAGTAGTCCGGGAGCGTCAGCGCCGGAGACTCCTGTAGTCGTTGCTTAATTGTTTCAAATGCCATCAAACCTTCCTGCGTCCAGGTAAGATTACAATGGAGGTTGGCATTCTCAGTGTCTTTAATCATAGCTCTCAAGGGTCCTGTTAGACTAGCATAATTCTCAACCCATGCTGAAGAATACCCAGTTATTCCTAAAAATGTCATCATTTCCCTAACTGTTCTAGGCTTTGGAGCCTTTTGAATAGCTTCTAAGTGACTGTCAGAGATACTTCTGTGTCCCTGAGTTATTATCTGACCCAGATACACTACCTTCTCCTGACAATACTGCAACTTTTTCTGTGAAGCTTTATGTCCTTTATCTGCCAAGATCTGCAATAATTTAATTGAGTCTGCATGACATGTTTCTTTATCAGGTGAACAAATGATAATGTCGTCAACATATTGGACCACAATACTATTCAAAATCTGGTCTATTCCTGCCAAATCATCTTTCAATACTTTATTGAAAATGTGAGGGCTGTGTTTGAATCCTTGTGGTAGTCTCTTGTATTTATAAGATTGTCCTTTATATGTAAACCCAAATAAGCCTCGACTTTCTGAGCTGAGTGGAACACTGAAAAAAGCTCCACACAAATCCAGCACCGTAAAGTGAGTAGCATCAGGTGGAATTTGGGCTAACAAGGTATGGGGATCGGGTACGTCGGCTGGAAAATCAGCCACTACCTCATTTACTGCTCTTAAATCATGTACCAGGCGATAAGTATCATCTGGCTTCTTTACAGGCAACAGAGGTGTGTTGCACTGGGGATTCAAACTTATCCCCAAAACACCTGCTTGCAACAATCCTTCAATTTGTGGACCAATCCCTTGGATGGCCTCCTGCTTTAATGGGTACTGATTCTTCCAGGGAAGTTTGGATCCTGGTCGAAGATCAACCCTCACTGGTTGAGCTGATTTTACAAGTCCAATATCAGTACTATGTTGGGACCACAAACAGTCTGGAACCTGTCGCAGCATCTCCTCTTTTGCACTATCTGGGCTCAACTCAACACTAAGAATTGATTCGTGTGTCATTTGAACAGTTTGTGGTCGTCCTTTTCCTTGAGCTGAGATCATTATTTTTAAGAACCGCTGATCCTCGCTCTTCCAGATGGCGAGGTTACCCTGTATTGGTGCAAAAACTGCTTTTTCTGCTTCTAACATCATTGACCCCACATGCTGTTGCTCATAATCCTCAGCTATCATTAATGTTATGTGTGGAATACTAGTTTTGATATCATGTTCTTTTTCAAAATACTCATTATTGTTTAGCTTTATAGCTACTCCTTGAGGTCCCAAAATTATACAGCTTGAGCTAAGCTGTACTTGCTCTGGTTGATGCTTCAACCATTCTGTTGAATTTGACTGAACAGCATTCTCAAAATATTTTAGCGTACAATGGAGTGGATAATCAGGGAGCTTAGCATCAGGCATGTTTGCTATGATGAACTTTTCCCAAAGCTTTGCTGGTTTCAAAAGTTCCGGACTGATGTTTCCAATCCAAAACACTGCAGAAGCTTCAGTCTCTGCTGTCATAAATAGTTGATGCAAACTATCACTTGGTACGTCCACCAGACAGCCGTCTGGTGTACACCGTATTGTACAGTTTAATTTACACAAGGCATCCCTTCCCATAAGTGCAATGGGCGTATGTTCTGATACTAATATAGGTAATGTAATCTTCCGGTGTTTATAACTGAGCTCAATTGGTTTTGTGAGAGGAATCAGCTGTTTTATGCCCTCGAACCCTATAGTCCGCACCAATTGGTCAGACATGGGGAGATGTATAGCATCATCAGGCCGAACACAGGTGAAAGCAGCTCCACAATCTGCCATCACTTTTAATGGTTTATCATTTATTTTTACCATTAATGTTGGATCTTGCTCTGGCCCTGACACTACCAGCTGACACCCCCCTTCTAGGTTTTCTGGGCACCCCTAGTATCCTACTTCCGGGCCCCGGTAAGGGTTTAACGGTCCCCTGGGTGGGCATGACTGTCCCCTGAATGTCCCTCTAGAGTCTCCTCTGAAACCTCCTCTGAAATTTCCCCTGACAAAATTCCCTCCTGACCTGTAACATTCACGAGCAAAATGGCCCAGCTGTCCACAATTATAACACACCTCTGAAGATTGTTGATAATTTGGATTAAGATTCATTCCTCTGCCTCTTCCCAAATTTCCTTGACCTCTTCCTCTCCATGTTTGCCATCTATCAAAAACTGGTTGTGTGTAGGGAGTAGTAGTGGGAACTGATATTAGCTGAGGTGGTTGAATCTGATTCTGTTCCTGCTGTAGTTGTGGAACTGATTGATTAGGTTGCGGTTGACTCTGCATAACTACAGCCTGTTTCTTTTCTTTCTTTCTGTTATCTACCAGTTGTATTTGATTAAGTTTTCTAAGGGTTTCCTGATCCTGTTCCTTTTGATCATTCTCCTTTTTCCTATATAGTTCAACTTGGTGAGCTATGTGATCTGTGTATATGCTTGTTGTCATGCTTCCTAGACCAACCACCTCTGCCAGTTTACTTCTCACTGGCTGTGGCAGTCCCGCCTGTATTTTTGCTCGCAAAATTGATTGTTCCATTTGATGCAGACCTGGATCATTTCCTGTAACGTTTCTCCACACTTGATGAGCTCTTGACACATAAGCTCTTGGGTTCTCCTGTGGCCCTAATGGCTCAATGAAAATGTTATCAGGATGTACATTTGTTGGGAAGGTATCCCTTAATGATCTCCACATTCTACCTCTGCTTGCAGCAAACAATTCTGGATCATTTACTGCTGTTAATATATATCGATGAAGTCCTGCCCTCTGTAGAATCTCTTCCATAGCTGGAACCCCTAAGAGGTTAGCTAAAAGTCTCTTAATATCTCCCATGGCTGGCTGCCAACCAATCATGATTTCTTCTAATTTTGATATCCAAGGATGTGCTCCATCCTGGAGAGTGGGTAATTTTTCAAGGATATCTGACATATCAGTGCTCTGCAAAGGTTTATACTCCAAATTTTGTCCTCGGACAATTACTGGACACGTCTTACTGGGTGCTTTTCCTTCCTTTCTTGAGCGTAATGCATATTCTGAGGTGTCTGGTTTTTCTAATTTTTTTACCCTTCATGTTGTGTCTCTCTAACTGTAATGTTTCTATTTTTTCCCATAATTCACTGCGTCGTTCTTGAGAGGTAGATTCATCCATTTCTGTAGAATATTTATCTATAGTTGCATCAATTTCACTCAGAACCTTCCATTTTTTATGCTTAATATCAGTACTGAATGCTACTGGATCAGAATATGAACGGCCCTCACTCTCAGAGTCTGAATCACTGTCTCCATTTTCGCTTTCTTCAGTATCGTTCCCGCTCCGTGAGTAATCTCCTTTTTTCTCCGCATTGGCGATTATCTGTCTAACTGTTGGGTCATAACCTCCACAGGCTTCAGCCTGTTTATTCCGACTATCTCCCATTATTATTTTTCTATAGTTTTGTTCGCTTTTACTAGTCAGACGAGATGTTTTCTTTTTACTTTTAGAGCTTGGGTACATTCTTATGGTTGTTCTAGCTTTCCCTGTCTCTATTACGCGCTCGTCCTCATCTCTAATGTGATAATCTCCTTCCTGTAAAATCACTGGAAGCTGGGGATAAACATCAGCAAAATTTAACTCTTTTTCATAAGGTGGGGGTCCTTTTACTGGAGCTGTATGCGAGAAGGGTGTATTTACTTTATCCATTAATTTTTCCGTTTCCTTGAGATTTTTTGCTATTTCTTCTTTGGTTCTTTCCCTGCGTTCCTTTTGAGCTTTAAGTAATTTCTGTCCCTCTTGTTCAAACAATTGTAGAATGCCTAGTTCTATTTGTCTTTTTTCCTTGCGTTTCTGTCCCTTTTTGCCTGTTCTTTGTCCTGTCCCGTAAGTAGACACAAGTACATGCATGGTTCTAACTACATCTGGATTGAGAGTACCTTCCACTGGCCATGGCTGGTCTATGTCAGGCCAGCGCTTACTCCATTTTTTAGAGATCTTTACAATGTCTTTTATAAGAGGATTGTTTTTCTGAACTACATCAACTGGGGTAATGATTTTTGAGATTTTAGAGTCCATTTTTGACTTAATATTACTTCCCTTATACCCCCCTTTATAAATCAACACAATTTATTTATAAATCACTATAAAGTCACAAACAATCAAGAACCTAATAAATTTGCCAACTTTAAAGAAAATCAGATCACTCTAGACATAACAAACAACTCTAACGTTCAAATCCAAGTCAACTAAAATCAGACTAAACCAACACCACAACAAACCATAAATGATCAATTAGGTCGATATTGCTTTATCAATCAATCAAACAATTTAATCGATCAGTCCATTGCCAAGCTTCCTCTTTAAATGATACAAACACATTTTATTGACTCAAAGCAAAGAAAGGATCCCACTTATTGCAACATCAAACAGAAGAAGACACCTATAGCCCATCTGCGCAAATAGGCCAAATGTGTATCAACTATTAATGAGTGTATGCACAAATAGGTAACGCAGACATGTGTTTGCAAGAGTTTGTAGACAAAACCGCACTAGCCTGTTTAGTTGAATTCCGGACGCGATGAGCCTTTCATCCGCAAGCCCCTGCAGTGTGAAGCACAGTCAACTCTCTTTTCGTCTGTTGTTTGAGGATCCAGATCCCATCTCCTGAATCGTCCCCAATTCTCATACATCACAGAACAAGACAAAACAAAAGTTCAGCAAATTATTATCATCTAGATCATTAAACAATTTTATGAAAAATTTCACATATTATTTATATTTGATATATTTTTTCTGTATTAAAACAGAAACAAATCTATGATATTACTCTCCTTATATTTCTTAGTTTCTTTTTTATTTTATTTATTTTATTATACTTTATTTTTTTATTTTTCTACGAATGATTTATCTTTTCAAAATCTAAAAAAGGTTATTTTAAAGTGGGCACTCAAATGCCCTCCCTTCTGTCATTCAGCTGAGGGGAGCACACATGCACTTCACAGGCATGGAGAAGAAAAGAAAAAAGGGGGGGTGGGGGAGTGAACCACACACCAACCCTGCAAATCTCTTCGTAGTTTTAGAACGAGAAACATTATTCAGCAAAGAAATTTCTTCCCATTCTTACTTACACATCTTTATTCATGTTTATGTAAACAGAAAGTGTTTCTATGCTTATCTCTTTATTCCTTATTCTTTAGTAAAGACTTATTTAAAGTATACAAACGTCCTCTGACTTATAGGAGGCTCATTTTGTTTAAACTTTAAAAACGTCCTCTTCATTCTTAGAGGCTCATATATTTTAATATTAAAGAGGCAAATATGTCTCTCTTCATCAACTATTAATTATGTCTTATATGTAATCATAATCTATATGTATTATTTAATAAGATATCAATGTATCAATTACATTCATTCAAAAACATTTCCCAACATTTATACTCAACACAAACACACATAGGACAAACTTTCCCTTTTTTTTTTTTTCTTCCTTGAATAATAACTTATTTAGAGACAAAAATCCTGGGTAACTTTCCTAAATTTAAACATTCATATACAATCTAATTCTAACTTTAACACAACAATTTCTTAATTTTACACAAGACACTAGGAGAGTGGGAGAGAGAGAGAGAGAGAGAGAGAGAGAGAGAGAGAGAGAGAGAGAGAGAGAGAGAGACTTTACGTCGTTTTACGACTAACAAACACCCATGATATATGTGCACAAACAAAATTCCTAGCATGCTTCTTCTTGGATCCTTTCACGTGAATTATATCTATCTCTTACCTTATATTATAATATTCTACTGTTTAAGTTAACTTTTTTTTCTCTATTTCCCTTTTACAAAACATAGTTACTTTGGCCCAGCCTTTCCAAAGGCCAAAGGCTGGGTGAACATTTCACTTGTTTCTTAGGCATACTCAGCCTATTCTCTTTTTACTCTTTATCCTTATCTCTTTTACAAAACATAGTTACTTTGGTCCAGCCTTTCCAAAGGCCAAAGGCTGGATGGTCATTTCACTAGTTTCTCTTTTATCTCTTTTCCTACCGGTTAGTCTGTCAATTTCCTTGAGCTCAAGGTTATAATTCCTTTTTTTAATTTTTAATCACTAATTAGACTCTTTTGTAGCTTAAACGTTCACCTTTTCATTGCTACTATACACATGACTTACTATTAATAAGACTTGGGCCCTGTCTTCAATTAACTTTGCATTGTTTCTTAGTCAACTATTAATTACTAGTTTTTATGCTACAATCATTTTTCCTTTCTTTATTCTCTTTATTATCCTTATAACTTCTTCTTTATTTCTCTTATTCTTTTGATATTTTATCATTACATCTATTCTTTCTTTATTTCCTTATTTAAATAATTTAGACGAAGTTATTCTTCAAACATCAACACATCACAGTATGTCTACACAAGGTAATTTTTGCAGTGCAACCAAACAGTTGAATACAACAGCCCCAGCACCAAGACCAGAAATGAAAAACATTTACCTGTCAGTGCTGGAATTGCAGCATCCGCCTGGAGGTCACAACTGATCCTGTCTCATGACGCCAATTTGTCGTATCTTAACAGCCCGTGATGTGTAGATGTAGAATGAACTTCGTGACACTGGCCATCTTGGATAGTAATCAGATTTATTACAATCAAACAGCATCAGCATCAGTAACAAGCATCGCGACTGCTTGGAGGACGACCGGGCCAGATGAAGTCGCCTCGCTTCTATCTTCACGTGCTGGCTTAAATACTATGAAGGTGTACTCAAATTAGAATGAGGGTGTTTTCCTAACACCCCTAAATATGGACTCTTCAACACAAGTTTAACATTAGCTGCTATTTGACTCTTTTTATGAGCGCCTTGTTCTGAGTATTTGACAGAGAAGTCAGCTGTCATTGTCAACCATATATTTGCCTATAGGTCAAAGGTGATCTTTTTTAAGCCCTCCTTAGAGACACCCGGAGCCACTGTGTCGTAACACATTCTGTTGGACAAAATTGAGTAAACATGAGATACTTCATCTGGTCCGGTTCATTTAGTCTAAAGGGGGGGGTACGTCATGGGAACAGTGTCCTTGTTAAAAGTTATGTGGATGTCTGCCTCCACCAAAAAACACTCTTTTGCTTCGGCAGATAAGATCAGTGACACAGTTATGTGTCCATCACAGCTAATTAATGCACATGTATTCACACCATGGGAACAATTTGGGGTCTCAGTGGCCCAACCAAGGATACTTCATCATGCAGCCTGCAGAAATAAAGGATCAAACTGCCAAACCTCCACTTGAGAGATGACCTCTGAGCCACAAAGATCCAAAAGCACCTTATAAATGCTACAAACATTTAAGCTCCTTTTTGTACTGCCTGTTCAAAGCTGGTTTGCACCTTTAGGGCCTGTGTCCTCTGACAGCGGTTTTTGTGCAGGCAGTGCCCTGGAACTGAATTTCAGAGTACCTCTCACTGACACTTACTATTGCAAGGTCATGAAAGTTGTTCCTTGGCACATACGCTTCCTATAAGTGTGTTTAAAAAGTTCCTCTTTGCTTTTTTTCCAATACATTTTGATATAAATTTTGTCATGTCATTAGCATCTCCAGACAGGGAGATGTTACCCTCATAATACTAGTGTTGTTAGATTCTCCTCTGTAAGGACCTCCATCATTGTTGTTGACAAAGTTGATATCAGAAGCACCGCCCACTCTTGTGTTCAATTAGTTAGTGAGGGAGAAGTCACCTTAATGAGCACAAAGATGATCCAGAAGTTGAACTGTTTACAACCATAGACTGTATAAATAATGGATGTAGTATCTGTGACATCACCCATCTGCGATTTTTTCGCGGCCTTGCAATTTTTTACAATCAACACAACTTTCCCGCAAAGTTGACCAATTACCTTAACCTCAGCCCCTGCATGTCATCGGTTTTGTCATCAATTTGACTTCCTTGGAACATAAACACAAGTCCTCACTTGATCGGCACTTTTCAACAACAATACATGCACAGAGAACGGGTGATGAGAGGGGACAGCAGGCAGGACAAGTGACCATGACAACGTTATTATTTATAGATTGAGGGGCTCAGTGTTAGCTTGGTCTCTACCTGCAGCAGGTGTGCTTTATGAACCAGCTCTCCTCACCTCCATGCATCTGTCTCATCTTCATTGATGATTTTTACCCCCCGGTGTGTGTTAGTGACAAAGACACAACCGGGGTGACATCTGTTTAATATTTGATGTTTGACGTTGTTGCCGTGGTTACCGTAAAAAGCTCTGCATCTACAGCTTGATTTAATCCAGTTTGGTGAAACATCAGACACATTCAGTAAGCTTTGATCAACTCCTCGGCATCAAAGATGCAGATTCATTTCAGAGTGCCGTGAACTGACTGTGCATCAGTCGCTGCGAGGTGCATTCAGGGACCGTCGTAAATGTGCAATACAGTCCTTTCATGGCATTCTGTGAATCAAGAGAATCAAAATACAGTCAGTGGCCACATCAAGAATGTTTTGTAAAAACAACTGTAATTTAGCATATTTACTTGCCCCTGAGATGTTATTGGGGGAAAAAAAAATAAATAATAATAATCGCAACTTTCACCGCAATTTTTTCAAAAAGCTGTCGCAAATTCAGGCTTTTTGGGGACGCAACAATCACAAATCAAAAAAATCCCACGAAATCCTGGAGGGACTGAAATGGAAAATCCCAACAGCACCAAACGGCATGAGTCCATAATGTAGAGAATATTATTTTAAAGCTCCTGAAGGAACTTTTAGTGTGGATTTGGCGCCCCCTGTGGACAAAACAGCATGTTTTATCTTGCCGATCACGTGCAGCTTTTCTGACAACAATCACCTCCTGATTTCTAACTGTCAAAAATGTCACTACCTGTGAATCTTTGCTGTTAAAAATGTAAACAAAGGCAGTAACACACATAAAGATAACAACACCGCAGAGGTCGGTCTTATCTCTCATGGCCTTGTTTGCTTTTGTTGCTCATTCAGAGGCGTCACTTTTAATTCTAGTCCATCTCCTAACCAGCTGAGACGTCCTTACAGCGGCTATAAAACGGATGATGGATGAGACGTTCTATTTTTAGATTTTTATAACTTGCTGTGTTAGTAAAGTGAATACTAAAAAGCCACATTTAAAAAGCCCATGCAATTCATTTAATTAGACTTTAAAAATAGTTTATGGAAGGGAACCTGTGGAGCTTTTTGGACCTCTAGCTGCACTCAGTAGCTGTTAATTCGTGAGTGGATCTCCTTCTTTTTTTTTATTTCCCCCGCTCTCGGCTGATCTTTGGCCGCTCCACACTTCAGCTCGAGTAGAACGACTAGACAGTGGGTGCCGTGCAGAAGGGCACCTTGATGGCGGCTGTTACGAAAGTACATTACTCATCTGATTTCCTCCCCCTCCCACCACGGAGGCACACGTCTTGTTTATTCCAGTCACAGCTGTCTGGAGAGGAGATGTACTCTGAGACTAAAGGAATCCACTTTATAATGTTGACCCAGACCAAACTAACGGGGCGGCACCTCGCTGTTTGCAGAGTCCCAATTAGCTAAACATCTTTCAGTGAACTCTGAGTTTTAAACTGTCTAACTGGTCTCAATGGGACCTCCCCCTTTAAGATGCAGCCTGACAGCATGCTGCAGGATTTGACACAGTGAATTTCTCTGTCTTTTGATCACCAGACGGCAAATAATTCAGCAGAATATATGGACCTAATAACCGAGGACTTTAATGTCTGTTATCTTTAAAACATAGCAGACGGTGATAGTCCCTGAGAGCAGGTTGCAAAACTACTTTTGTACCCGAGGTTAATTTGAAATCAAACAGACGTATGTCTTCGTTCTTTGATTATTTTGTGACCTGATTTCTGGAGAGAGGAGGGATCTGGGATGCAGTGTTTCCACTAGGTTTACAGCCTATCTATCTTTAAAGCTGCTGTGAGGAACTTTTGTTTTGTATTGATTCTGGCGCCCCCTTGTGGACAAAGTGATACCTCTTATCTCTTGTCCTATACATGCAAAAGTAGTCTTTTCAACAGAAACCTCTTCCTGTTGTCTTTCAACAGTCAACTTTATCAGGCAATGTGATTCTTTTCCATGAAAACAGTCAAAGAAAGGTTTCTGAAGCGAGATGTCCATCATCTGGTCTGGCACCTACCCCCTCAGGGCGGTTTCAGGCATTAAAAATGACTACAGAGAAGGTGTCAGTGTTGCTGCTGATGCTCTTGTTTCCTATTGAAGGTCATAAAGAGGCATCAGTATCATTTTCAGTTCAAAACTCCTCACAGGGCCTTTAAATGATTCATGTAGTCGATCAGATATCAGTATCAGGGTTTTACCAAGTATTAAAATCATCAACATTTCACTCTTTTAACACTTTTACTTTTGTAATATCTTAAGTTAAATAATCTAACCTGCAAAAAAAGTCAAAAGAAAACATTCTTCATGTGACCACTAAATCTGATTCTCTTGATTCAAATAAAAATGCCAGGAATGCAAAATACAGGTCTGCATTGCACTTTTACAACGGTCCCTGAATGCACCTGCAGTGACAGGCGCTCTGAAATGCATCTGCATCTTTGATGCCAAGGAGTTGATCCAAACTTACTAAATGTGTCTGATGTTTCACCAAACTGGATTAAATCAAGCTGTAGATGCAGAGCCCCCCCCAGTATAATGGTAGGGGAAACACTGGTGATGTGCTACATACAGTAGACTTCCTGCCTTTCATGAACGTCCTCCTTCGGACATGTTGGGGTTTGATGTCCCAGTTATAGGCTGGTATTTTAAGTCTAATCTTGTGGGTCTTGTTGTTTAATTGGGGCCCCTTTTTTTTTGTAAATGTCCAGCAGCCGCTACACTCAGAGGGATGAAAGATGAACCTACAAGAAAGCAGGTTGTGTCTGAGGAAGATCAAGTGCTCGTACAGAAGCAGATTGACTTCCCTGATGCTGAGGCTAATTGATTCCTTTAAAAAGCCGCCGAGTTTTTTTGTCAGTAAAAAGCGTTATTACCAGAAAAAGATACTGACATCCACCACTTCTCTGAACACTTAATAGGTTATAATGATGCTGCTCATTCACCAGAGATTTGCACAATTATATGAAATGTAGCTCTATTAGTCTTGGGTGATCTGGGGAAGGCTGGTGATGCAGACTTTGTGGTTTGAAATCTAAACCTCGGCTTTTGTTTGCAGATCTTTTATGAAAGATTGACTGAAGCTTTTTCATGGAGTCTTTTTAGTTTGGCCTCTGCTTATTTGTTAGGATGCAATATGAGGCGGATTGGATTTTCTGAGATATTTCATCTGAATCTAATAACTGGAATATGAAGCGATGCAGAAAAAGATGAATCCAACATTAAAGGCGACTTGTAGCCTTCAAAGACCCAGACAGCCGACGGCGGCTACTTGGTCTTAAATGTTTGATAACTTTTGAACCGCTGATCCTATCAACAAGCTTTACACACTCAGTTACAGCTGAGTGATTCTGAGTCATTCTCAGCTTTCCACTGATACCACATTTTCAGGAGAGTCTGGCAGCCCCCAAATATGGTCTAGGTATTTTAGGGTGGGGTGCTGGTTGGCCTAGAAGTTTAAGCATGCGCCCCATGCATAGAGGCTATTCTCCCCAAAGCAGTCATGCTGACTTCTTCTTTTTTTAAGTTATATTTTTGGGCATTTTTGCCTTTATTGGATAGGAAGGCTGGAGAGAGACAGGAAATGTGGGGAGTAGAGAGCGGGGGAAGACATGCAGGAAATGTTCGACTAGCCGGGAGTCGAACCAGCGACCGTAGCCTCTATACGTAGGGCGCTTAGACCGCTAGGCCACAAGCGCCCCTCAGTCATGACTTTTTGCTGTGTCTCCCCTCACTCTCTACTTTCAATATTTCCTCTCCTTTCAGCTGTCTTATCAGTAAAGCCAAAAATACCCCCCAAAAATGTTAAAAAGAATTATTTCAAGGGTTGGTAGCCACGGAAAACTAGCATGAATCTGAATGTAGCATTTCTTCTGGGCTCCGTCTAATTTGATTAATTTGATTGGTTTCATGATTTGGCTCCTGATGGCAGGGATTGGTTGGTGTTTTCCCAGGTATACTCCGGCTGTAGATAGCAGCTTTTTTTCTTATTTCTAAGAACACATTATGTATTGATTGCCATCGGGACATAAAGATCATTTTAACAAGTATAACAGAATGTGGATCTAAATCTGAACCCCAACCTCAGCTTTAAGTCAAAATGCTTACAAAAGCTGCACATGCACAAAACTCCCCATCTTTCTCCATCTATCTGAGCTGCATGTGTGGATGCAAACAGCAACATTTTGCACCCCAACTTTATTTACCCCCAGGATATTTATATCCTAACAAGATTTTCCCCTGCCAGCTCCCTGGTGACATTTCAGCAAGAAGTCAAGATGAGCTGATGGTTGAATGCAGCAGGAAATATTCAGAAAAATTCACTGCCAGTGAGAGGGGAGAGGGTGATGACATTTATCATGACCGGTGCCCAAGCAGTGGGATGTTCGTGCATGTATGAGAGGCTGCTTCATTGCATGTAGCACTGATATCAAAGCTTGCATTGGAATCTGCTGATTTTCCCTCCATCTTGAATATGTGGTAACTACTTCACCAACCTTTTAACGCCGTGTCATGCCTCCTCTGACACCTCCCTCCTTCTATCTGACATGCAGGGAAAACTTCACACTCTGCAGGATTTGTGAGAATAGGCAACTTTGGAAACTTTCCAAGGCAGGATGTCCAGAATATTTTTTTGTGTGTGCAAGTTTTCAGGATTGCATGAAGGAAAGGGACGTATGTGTTCTGAGTATTCAAGCTGCATGCACATATTTCAGTACAGCCCATTGAGTTGTAACCTCATATATGCTCTAAAGCATAGCACTAAACACACAGCAAACCTCACCTGTTGGAGTAAGATGCAACAACAACATGTCTCTTATCTCTGGTGTCTTCCCCCGCCTGCTCTGCAGCGGTCAAAGTGAACTCAGGTGACCTTAAGTGAGTCAGCTCACTGTTTGCTGAACTGTAGAACACTTAGCTCCACAAACAAGGGCCAGATAGAGCCTGGAGTGCAAGAGACATACATTCACAGCCTCACACTGAAGTTCAGCTGCACAAAGACGTGATGCTTTTTAAAGACGGGAGGAAAAGCAGCATAGGGTGTATGAAAGGTTATAGACTCTCATTAGCCACCGTGAATCTGGAGCAATTAGCCTCAGAGGGCGGCATCTGCTAGAAACGGAAAGAAAGAAACAGTCAGACGTGAAAGATTTCTTTCCCCCCGAGTGACTCACTGACAGATTGACCACCAGAAGAAGAAAAGCTGCTCAGGCCGGTTCAGTCATGGAGGCGATACAACAGAGAGCTCCCCTCGGGGACAGAAGAAATGCCAGTGTTGTACACTTGTTTGGAGCTGACTTTATGTTCCCGATCAGAAGCTATTTTCTTTTCACAGCGTGACAGGCGAGGTGGAGGCAGCTCAGAGGTTAGAGAAGGAGACCAACGTGGCTCCCGGCTGGTAGAAATATGGATTCGGGAGGTAAATGACTATAACTCAGAGTTTACACCTCAGAGAGAAGTGAAGCGGCGCTGCTTAGTAAAAGAAGGTGAGAGTTTAGCTCAGCTGGAGGAGTGTATTTATCAGGCTCAGTCTTTTGTCCAGCAGTCAGAGCTTTAAGTAGTGAGTGTGTTTATTAAACGGTACAATGGGAGTTGTGTACCATGAAGAAAATGCATCAGCTCAGCAAACTCTCCCCGGATAAATAAACCTAAAAACAGATTCTCTCAGCAGATGCAGTTCAGCATTGTCACCCCTTTTTCTTCCCCCAGAACGTCTTGCTGCTATTTTTGTGCTGACACATGCTTTTGATAACAGAGCTGAAAATAGCTGCAGACTGGATTAAAGAATCGTGTGAGAATAAAGTGGTTGAAATAAGGAAAGTTATCTTTAACTGCGTAGAGAAAAAGAAGAAGACTTATGAGAAAGAAAAGAAAGAGAGACAAGCCGTTGACAGCAAGAACCTGAGCGCATAATTACAAATGAGAAAGTGTCTCATGCAGGGAGAATTCAGGAAATGAAGATGCTGGATAAAAAGGTTCCACTGTAATCACATTTTCACAGCAGGGGGGGGGAGGGCGGCGTAATCTAAGAACGTGACAAAAGACGGAACAAGTTGGAACAGCTTTCTGCAGGGAGCTTTTTAAATCTGTAAAGTCATTATTTGGGAAGTCAGGAGGAGTCGTCTGAAGGCAGGGATTGAGGTGATGCAAATAAAAAAGTAAGATTAACATCTTCATTGAGTTGGAGTGCTAAGAGGGAGTGTAAACAGTCTGTGAGGATAATGCTGTCTGCTGTGGTAAAAGCTTATAATGCATAAAAAGCACAGATGCTCAAAAGGTGGATGAATCACTCCTCTGTTTCCAAGTTTAAGCATCCTGCAAGACAGGAGTATTGACCGGCGGTGCAAAGCTGCGTGAAGGTACAGATAATTCCAGCAGGCCTGCGACGATGCTCAGAGGATACTTGGAAAAAAAAATGGAAATCCGATTTATGATGCAGACTTCATTTGGAGCAAAAAGTCACCATGAGAGTGCTTATGATGCTCTGCTTCATGTTAAGAGAGACACTCAATGATATTGTTTTCTTCATTATGTGACACTAACACCTGGACTAGCCCTGCATATTGATAAGCAAGGCAAGGCAGCTTCATACACGAGGGTGCCTCATAATACATTAACCACTGATACATTAACAAAACGGCACAGTACAGATGGGTGCTACAAACAATTGAGGTTAACTTCGGCTGTCCGCGACCCTACCATGGCATTACTCCGAGCTCTTCACTCTCGTCACCGCGCACAATAGGCACACCGAGATCCAGAAACACACCAAGGAACACTGTCCTGGAATGCAATTCAAAGTTAATCTCACATAAGCTCAATGAACAACTCTTAAAGGTGACATATTCTGCTCTTTTTCATCAACATATATTGGTCTAAGAGGTCCCCAAAACATGTCTTTAAAGTTTATGCTCATAAACACACTTTGAAATCAGATTCTGGTCTGCCTGTAAACCCCTCTTTTTCAGCCCTCCTCAGAACATACTGTTTTCTGTGTCTGTGCCTTTAAATGAGAATGAGCTCTCTGACCACGCCCCCTCAGGAAGTGGGTGTGGCCTCAACTCTCCAGCACGTTGATCTAATGTTTACATGTTGGCTGAATATACACGGCTGCTCACAGACCCGCGTTACTTCAACCCTCTGAATCTGATCCAGAATCTGATCCTGACGGAGAGACGCCTGCAGCAGGACCTTTCTGAACCATTGGTCACAGATTTAGTGTTTCTTGTTGTTTTATTTGTCAGTATGTCGACGTGTGTCTTGGTACACAGCTACCAACATGTAGCTATGTGGCTATGCTAACTAGCGCTAGCACTTATCCATGATAAATAAAATTCATCCACTAGATCTTCAAATCTGCAGACGTGGGGAGTAAAAGCGACCTTTGTGTTTATTGAGACAGCCTACAACTAGCATGCCTCCCTCCTAAGCTCCTTGTTAGCACACATGTGTGCAGGGAATGAAAAACAGAGGAGGGGTTGAGTTGTATTTTATACAGTCTATGGGCTGAAGAAGCTCCGAGCTCTGACTTCCTGTTACAGACCGGATGGTGTTGTGACGTATGAAAGGTGGAGAAATCAGAACAGGGGCAGAATGGATTCTTTTCATTTTCAGGGGGGTTTGTAGACAGGGACACATATTTCAGGTAGAGAACCATTAAAAAGCCCATTTTGCATGATATGTCACCTTTAACACAACACGGCTCGTACCTGCTCACGACCTGGAAGTACTGCAGAGAATGGAAGAGGTACATTTATCCCTGCAAACGCAACAGCTTAGCGCAGATGATTGGTTCCCACCCAGCTGTGGGGCATAACCTGCTAATCGGCTGGTTACATTCATAAACCATCAGCAGGATTTTAAAGTCTATTCTCTGACAGACAGGAAGCCAGTGTAGGGATCTAAGAACTGGAGTGATGTGGTCTACTTTGTTGGTCCTTGTTAGGACTAGAGCAGCAGCATAAGGTATGAGCTGCAGCCGTCTGATGGACTTTTTAGGGAGTCCTGTAAAGACCCCGTTACAGTAGTCTAGTCTGCTAAAGATGAATGCATGGAGGAGTTTTTCTGCATCCTGCTGAGACATGAGTCCTTTAATCCTTGATATATTCTGAAGGTGATAGTAGGCGGACTTTGTAACTGTCTTAATGTGGCTGCTGAGTCTATGATCACACCAAGGTTTCTGGCTTGGTTTGCACATTGTATGGTTGCAGATTGAAGAAGAGCAGTGACCTTTAACCTTTCTTCCTCCAAAAACAATCATTTCAGTTTTTTCTGTGTTTAACTGATTGATTTGTTCAATGCATCCACTCAGTGTTTGTATGGGACTTTAATCCGCTGGTGATAGACGGCCAGTCATCGATTATAGACCCAAATAATTACTGAATCAGCTTTTCTAGGTAGCACAACTCTTTTCAACTCAAAACACACCATTCAAGTCTTAACACAAGCCATATTTTTACCCTGGCTTTCAACATTAACACAGTAAGAGTCTCCTCCAGTCTTTCGTGGCAGGAGAGGAGGAAGAAAAAGAGATGAGAGGGAGAGAGAGAGAGAAAGATGAAGTGCTCCAGGGGAAAGGTTTTAAGGTGAGGGACTAAAATGTAAATGAGAGAAAGCTCACACAGCCCGGCTCTAACTTTGGACTGTGAAGCTGAATGTCACAGTCGGTGTTTAAAGTCGACACGTCAAACGCTCACGCACGATAAGAGAGGTCTGCTTGACAAATCTTGCGGGGAGCTCTTTTCATTCCAGCGCTGAGGGTGAAATGCCTCCAGACTTCAAAAGTTCGAGGGTGCAGAAGTGTTGCTTTGGCCACCGCTGACTTGCTCTGCCTCACTTTCTGGTGCAAGTCTTAGCAGAGATGGTTTGGATGCAAGATGACTCACCCCCTCAGCAGCTTAGCTCTAAGAAACAATGCATGAAAAACATACACAATAACCAACTCATGTTTGGAAGTTAAATTCCTCTTAAAAAGGAATTAAAATTAATCTTGGTTCTTCTTTGCTGCTTTGAAACAGTAGCAGCCATAATTCATTCATGGTGGCAGCACAGCACATCAATCAAGTTGACCTTTAAGGGCCGGTCAGTGCATTGAATAACATTATCATCAGTGCATGATCCCTCATATTTGGTGGCATCAGGAGCATTTCTGATTCTTGCAGAGGTATCATTTAGATCCAAAGAAGAAACATAAGCTGAAAACCAAGCTAAAAGTAACACATCCTAATGTTTAAGCTAGCTGTTGCATATTAAGCTGCTCATTACTGGTGCACCAAAACATGTACATAGCATTAGAATTCCTGCAGGAGATACATTTCATGAAGGGTTTTTTCATGCAATGACCAATATGTTTTTTTGAAACAGACCTAAGTTCTTACACCAAGCATCTCCCGTTCTGTTCAAACTTTGTGCTTTTCAGAACTGGACAGATATCCAAGGTTTGCTAGTTTGATTGAATTAAAGAAGTGGTTCATGTTTAAAGTTAAAATGTTGGATGTCAGCACCAAATGTTGGAAAACTTCCAAACTGGTAGGGCAACAATGTTGGAGTAATCCCAAGATGAGACTGCAAGTTTGTTCAAAACGTCACACAAGAATTAAACCAGACAAGCAAGAGATTTTGCGCAATTTGTGACATCACAGATTGCTGACTCTCCACAGCCCTCAAAGACCAAGACAGCTGCCGGCGGATACTTGTTCTTAAATGTTTGATAACTTTTGAACCGCTAATCCTATCAAGAAGCTTTGAAAACTCAGTTACAGTGGACATTCTCAGCTTTCCATTGATTTGTCCCATTCAGCATTTCTAAAATAATTTCAGAGTATGGCGCCCCCCAAAGATGGTCTAGGTCTTTAAGGGTTAAATGAGCGTAATAAAGAGACACTTATCAAACAGAAATGTCCTGCTCTGTTCTTTGTTGATGGAGATTATTTTTGTCCCTTTCCAGACTATCTGGATTGGATGCTAGGACCAAAACATACAACTATATTTCATAAATTGTCATTTAAAATAGAGAAATCTGACATGGTTGCAAGGCAACAGTGGAAGAGTGCTTGGTTCCTGAGTGCATGGGGGCCTTAAAGGTGACATATCACGCTTTTTTCATCAATATATATTGGTCTAACAGGTCCCCAAAACATGTCTTTAAAGTTTATGCTCAAAAAAAACACTTTGAAATCAGATTTTGGTCTGCCTGAAAAGTCCTCTTCTTCATTCCTCCTCAGAACACTCTGTTTTCTCTCTGACCACGCCCCCTCAGGAAGTGGATGTGCCTCGGCTGTCCAGCACGTTGATCTAATGTTTACATGTTGGCTGAATATACACGGCTGCCCACAGATCACTTCAACTTCAACTTCAACCCTCTGAATCTGATCCTGACGGGAGAGGCGCCTGTTGTTTTATTTATCAGCATGTCGACGTGTGTCTTGGTACACAGCTACGAACATGTAGCTATGTGGCTATGCTAACTAGTGCTAGCACTTATCCATGATAAATAAAAATCATCCACTAGATCTTCAAATCTGCAGACGAGGGGAGTAAAACCGACCTCTGCCAGAAAGGCAGTGGGACCTTTCTGAAGGATTGGTCACAGATTCTGTGTTTCTTGTTGTTTTATTTGTCAGCATGTCGACGTGTGTCTTGGTACACAGCTACAGCTACGACATGTAGCTATGTGGCTATGCTAACTAGCGCTAGCACTTATCCATGATAAATAAAAATCATCCACTAGATCTTCAAATCTGCAGACGTGGGGAGTAAAACCGACCTTTGTGTTTATTAAGACAGCCTACAACTAGCATGCCTCCCTCCTAAGCTCCTTGTTAGCACACATGTGTGCAGGGAATGAAAAACGGAGGAGGGGTTGAGTTGTATTTTATACAGTCTATGGGCTGAACAAGCTCTGAGCTCTGACTCTGTTACAGACCGGATATTGTTGTTACGTAACAAAAACACTGAAGTCTGAAACGGCTCGTTTCACACACATTTACAGAAAGTTGGAGAAATCAGAACAGGGGCAGAATGGATTTGTTTAATTCTCTGGGGGTTTGTAGACAGGGACACATATTTCAGGTAAAGAACCATTAAAAAGTCAATTTTGCACGATATGTCACCTTTAAATAGACAGTTGCTGAAATGACAGTCTCATAGACAGCAGCCTGAGATGAGTAGAGTGTTTGAGCTGTAGATCATGTAGTCTCGACACCTTTATTAAATTTTCAAGACCACATTTTGACATATAGCTTGAATAAAAAAGGAGCAATGAGACCCTGCTCTGGTGGCACTATTCCAGAGTAAGTTTTTATGAAACAACCATAAATATAACGTGAACTTTACAATGCAGAAGTCGATAAGGAACCCCAGAGAACCCTTTAGAAACCCTGAATACAATAAGATTCAAAATCCAGACTTTAGTCAGGGCTTTAAAATCTCTCTACTAAGGCTGTGAGGAACTTTCTTCTTCTGTTATTTCCATTGGGGATGATACAGAGAAGATTCATGTACAAAACTAGCCCAAAGTTGTGGACACTAAATGCCCTGTATAGTACAAATCTCACCCACTGTACGAACATCTCTTGATCTCCACTGCTGAATGCATTGAAGCAGCTCTACGGGGCTTTAACTCAGAGTTCCTCTGTTGTTGTGCTGCAGATTTGGCTCCATCCATCGAAGGTTAGACAAGCACAGAGCAGCTCTGCCTTCACAAACGCCTGTTCAAAAAAAACCTCAAAAGCAGCAGCCGACCATCTTGCCTTTTGCTCTTCAGGGTGTGTGAGGAGTGGAAGCTGTCCAAGTCAAATCCATATATTTATAAAAACGCTTTGGACAGCACAACAAGGGCGGCTCGGGCAACAGTAGAGAAAAACACGATGCACATTTTTAACATATGACACCAAAGAGCTCATGTTCCTGCACTTCTTTTATGATGTCTTCTCTTTCCTTGCTTCTACAGATCAAGGCAAGGTCCTCAAAGTTCTCCACAGCAGTGAGGGGGTCTTCGTGGTGTCTCAGTACTCTCTGTTCCACAATGAGGGTCCTGTTCTAAACATGGCCATCGACTCTCCAAAGGTACGTAGGGTCCTGAAACCCCGGGGGATAAAGAAGGGAAATGAGTGGCTTCTTATGAATACTTGGTTGTAGTGATCGAACATTTGTTGTCCTGGAATGATCGCATTGAATTTGACAAAACAGATCATTTATTTATGCTGCTGTGTTTTTACATCTGTGATCTTGAGTATCCCACCGTGCTTAAACACAACATGGCACATGTGTCAGTCCACTTCAGAGACTCTATGAATCATGCTAAGGCTGGATCAAAAGCCCTTTGAAGACCTCTGAATGTGCTTTTTGGTGTTTAAAATGTTGTTTCTAAAACTTGTCTCTCTGTCTTGTCATCTATGTTGTAAACTGAGCTGCTGTGATGCAAGACAGATCTCAGACTCAGCCTGACACTGAAGTCATATCCTCATATCTCTAACTAAACAGCCCTGGAGAGGCTTCAGGCCGTCCTTTAGTCTTGTAGAGCAGATTAGTAATGGCACAGCTGTGTGTAGATACAACGGCGTGACCAATGTTCTCCCTCCGCCGGAGGTAAAAAAACACGAAGATGAAAGACACATGATTTTTACATTTTAGCATTTGTGAGGAGTTAGTTTTTAAATATGATCTTAAAGTTATTCCTCACGTTAATAATGCAGAATTTATACATCTTCAAACTGAGGTTCTGTTTCAGTGTATTTTAAGCTTTAACACAAATGGGACACAGATGAGTGAATCCATTACCCCAGTAGAACCTGTTTTGGTCTCAGTTTTCTTTGAGTGACTTTTGATTACCTGTGTAACTTTCTAGCTGTTCCTTATTGTGTTTCAGACTTATTCCCTCTCTGTGTGTTCTCTTTGTTTTAAGCTGACCTCATGTCTCCCTTGTGGTTTCAGTGTTTCATGTCTTGTGTTGTCTTCCCTGTGTGTAAAGAGTTTCCTGTTTTATCTTGTTACTGCTCCCTGTGTTCCTGGTTGAGTTTTACTTCCTGTTCCTCGTTGGTCTCACCTGTGTCCCCCTTACTCGTTACCCAGTGTGTGTTTATAGTCTCTGTGTTTCCTCCCTTCTCAATCAATCGATCTTTATTTGTATAGCGCCAAATCACAACAAACGTTATCTCAAGACGCTTTTACAAACAGAGCAGGTCTAGACCACTCTATGTCAAATTATGAACAGAGACCCAACTTCAAGACAGGGTAAGACTCAGTCTGACCCCACCTTAATCCATCATGAGCATTGCACATCACAGTATTTAGCAAGTTACAGCGGAGAGGAAAAACTTCCTTTAACAGGCAGAAACCTCCAGCAGAACCAGACTCATGTTAGACAGCCATCATGCTGAGACCGAGTTGGGTCTGGAAAGACAGATAGAGGGGAGTAAGAGAGAGAGGTGATAGTGATGAGACAAGTAGTAGAAGCTGTTGCCGCTGGAGTCCAGCACGTCCGTATCAGCTGGAGTCCAGATCGTCCGCAGCAGGAGGACGCCTACGGCAGCTCAGAGGAATCTACGAGACAAGGGAGCTCAGGGACTCCAGAAAGGTCTATGGTTAGTAACTTTAATGGGACAGGCAGAGTTGAAGTAAGTGATGAAGGGGTTGGGGGGAAGGGGGTGAGCTAGGATCCCAGTGTGTCAGTGTGCCAGTTCCCCTGGCAGTCTAGGCCTATAGCAGCATGACAAAAGCTGGTCCAAGCCTGATCCAGCTCTAACTATAAGCTTTATCAAAAAGGAAAGTTTGAAGCCTACTCTTAAAAGTAGAGAGGGTGTCTGCCTCCCGGACCCTGACTGGTAGATGATTCCAAAGGAGAGGGGCCTGATAACCTTCTGTGTCGGTTCATTGCGTGTGTGTGTGTTATGCGTGACGTGTGATGTTTCATGTCTAGTTGATTCCTGTGTCCCCAGTATTTCTTTCTGTCACATTGGGGGAAAGCCAAAAGGAGGACCCAAGTGCAGACTTCACAAATAAATAGTTTTAATTAACAAAAGAAGTCTCAGTAGGGAGGCCCAGACACTGGGAGGATACCTGAGATATAATCCTTCAGCTGGCCTTGATCTTCCCCGTGGCCTCCTCCCACATGGACATACCCGAAACAACTCCCAAGGGAGACGTCTTGGGTCCCAAAAGCCAGTTTCCATAACCGGGGATCAGACCGCCAAGGCCCCCGCATTGGCTGCTGCCCCATCCCCGCTGCACCGGACCCCTCTGACTCCCCCTGCGGATGCTTAGCCCACAGGAGGATGAACCCATGTCACCTGAACGGGGCCCCATGTGTGAAGGCCCAGCCACCAGGCACTTGCCTGTGGGCCTAAACCCCTGGCCTGGCTCTAGGGTTAGGCTCCAGGGGCCCTCCAGACAGGGTTCACTTGTTCTGCTTATTGTTCTTCATCAGGAGTCTGGGGAGCCACACTTTGTCTGTCTCCTCACCTAGGACCTGTTTGCCTTGGGAGACCCTACCAGGGGGCAACATAGCTCCTAGGATCATTAGAGCGCTCAAACCCCTCCACCACGTTAAGGTGGCGACTCATGGAGAGGACAAACATCAACAAAAACTTACTTAACTTAAGAAACACTGGGGACACAGGAACACAGGAATCAACTACACATTAGATATCTCTTTCTACACATCACACACACAATGAACCGACACAGAAGGGAGAAAACACAGAGACTATAAACACACACAGGGTAACAAGTAAGGGGACACAGGTGAGACCAACGAGGCACAGGTGATGACAATAACAAAGGAGGGGAAACACAGGAAGTAAAACTAAACCAGAAACACAGGGAGCAAAAACTACAAAATAAAACAGGAAACTCTACACACAGGGAAGACAACACAAAACATGACACACTGAAACCACAAGGAAGACATGAGGTTGACTTATAACACACAGAATACAGGCGGGGCCTTAGTGTGTGGCTCGGCCCTACTCGTTGGGGGTCCATCGGGGCTGGGTGGGTGGCTGGTGTCCCTGTCACCCTCCGTCCCCCTGCTGTCCCCTCCCCTGCGGGGGCCTGGTCCACGGCCGCCCGGGTTTCCCGGGGGTTCCCTCGCGGTCCTCTTTGGGGGGTGGGGTGGCGTGCAGCTGGGGGGGTGTTACTACGGCAGCCATTGTGGTGTCCCCCCATGCCCCCGCGGCCTGTTCCATCAGTCGCGGGGCGCAGGTGGGGGGAGTGGTCGGGCCGGCTGGGGGGGGCGGGGGGGATGGTCCTGCCGCCTCCGCCCCCGCTCCGGCGCGCCGGTTGACGGGCTCTGGTCCTGGTCCTGCCCGGCTGCCTGGCTGTCTGCTCCTGGTGCTGGGCCCCCTCGGCCCTGGTGGCTCCTTTGGCTCTGTCTTGGGGGGCTGTGGGGGCGGTGTTGTGTAGGTGTTCCTTGGGGGGGCTGCGGGATATCTCCCCCCTCGCCCCCCTTTCCTCCTGCTGGGTGACCTGGGGGTCGTCCTGGGTGCTCCGGCGGTACCTGTTTGCTTCCGGTCTGGGTCCTTGGCTTGTCCCCTGGCCTGGGTCTTCCGCGGCGCGTCAGATCCTTCGGTCTGACTGCTCTCGCGGCCCGGGTGCTGGGCTGAACCGCTCGGCTGATCTGACCCAAGTGGTCTCATCTGCACCAGTGGTGGTCTTGTTACACAAATAGAACACAGCACGGCGGCAACCCTCTGCGACCCAAGCTTCAGTAATGATTGTGGACACTAAGGGTTGCTTAATCATTAGTATCACCCCACGGTGTTGTTGGCGTCATGGTGAGATGGTCCCTCTCCATCTAAGTGTCTTAGGTCTCTCTCTCCTTCTCTTTCCCTGTCCCTTTGTATATCCTTATGTAATTTTTCTTTTACTTTCTTTTACTTATTTTTTTTTGGTCCACTTAGGTGTGCACGCCCTCTTTTACAGAACATGATATTAGCTGTCAATAAAAGATAGGCCAGAGTTCTAAGAGGGATGGTGATGGTCGCATGCACACAGTCACAAGCACAGAAGAAAAATGTTTTCTTTCTTTTCTTTTGCTGCAAGAATAAATTGCATTAATATTTGACAGTTTGTGACAAACATGACACAAACCAGAAATATATATGCAGACAAGAGAAAAAAGAAGAAAAGAAAAAAAAAACAGAATACAGAGAGGACACAAGACTGAAACACAAGGAACATATAGAATCTCTTTGAGTCGCCAGCATAACGTGGAGGAGGGATTTGAGTGCTCTAATTATCCTTAGAGCTATGTTGGGGGCAATTGCCCCTGATAGGGTCTCCCAAGGCAAACAGGTCCTAGGCGAGGGGACAGACAAAGTGTGCCCCCCCCAGAATCCTGATGAAGAACAACAACCAGAACAAGTGTACCCAGGGAGCAAAAACTACAAAAATAAAACAGGAAACTCTTTACACACACAGGGAAGACAACACAAGACATGAAACACTAAAACCACAAGGCAGACATGAGGTCAACTTCTAACAAACAGAACACACAGAGAGGGAAGAAGACTGAAACACAAGGAACATCGAGAAAATAAATCTAGAAATCTAGAAAAGTGAGACCAGAATAAAACATGACAGACTTTTTTTCAACCAAAGATAAAAACAGAAACAAAGCACTGATATTAAAAATAAAATAGTATCAGAGGAATCTGCAGAAATATATCAAATGAGTCTGACTCACGAGTTTCATGCTCATTTATTACATGGTTATGAGATTGCTTGTATCTGATTACATGAACCAAAATCCCTCTGAGGCCTGGTGAGGCTTTATAAGATCTTTACATAATATTACATTTCTTCCTGTCGTGGAGATTCCTTGTTAGGGTTCCTGTTGAGCTGTTGTATCATCCCATGTTGATTTGAAGCCATTCCTCAGCCGGTGTAACAGTCCATGCTTGTAATGTGTAATTTCTTTCATAAGCAGTTTCCAATAACAGCCCACCCCTGCATGACTTATCCTCGTAATATTGCGCTGTTATTGAGTCATAAAACACATATCTGGCTGCATCTCCTCCTCCTCCTCCTCAGGGACACCTGTACGTCGGCACAGCCATGGAGGTCCAGAGACTGCCGCTGGCTGACTGCGGCCGCTACGGCGACACGTGCAGAGAGTGCATCCTGTCCAGGGATCCATACTGCGGCTGGGACAGGTCCAGGAGGAAGTGCATCGCCATCCCGCCTGGATACAACGTCACGACTGGGTATGACTGGATGTGATGTCGCCGCTGCAGAGCTGGCATCTGGGGTGTCAAAGGGAGGGGATGGAGCTCATTAGCAATTTAAAAATCACTCTGTATCAGTACAGCGAGATCTGAAAGAGCCACACTATGAACTCTGAGATACAGCAGAGTCCTATCACAGTGTCAAAACAGAATTATGCAAACAAGGATGTCCTGCAGCCAAACAGCTCCGGCCTCATCACTCCCTGCAGATAAGTTAACATGCAGACTTTGAGGAGTGATGAGCAAAACATACTAAACACCCCCGGAGCCTGCAGGTGGAAGCTGGGGAGGCGGCGGGGAAGAAGAAAATATCAGCAATGGCATGCAGCAGCAGAGGCGTTGACAGGCAGAGGGAGAGATGGGAGATTTTTTCCCAGTTTAAATAGACCGCCAATTTGAGAGGCAGAGGGCGGGATTGGATGATGGATAAGAGAGTGGGACATGTGACGTGTATGGCATTGCAGCTCGAGTTGTCTGCCTGAACTAGCTCGTAGGCGTCGCTCCATTAATGTTACAACCACTGAAAAATAACGTTACACAAAGTCAATTAAAACAGGAGCAATCAGAGGTGAACATTTGTAGAACTTATGATTTAAAATGATTAAATGAAACTAGTTCATTTTTAAAGTGCTTTGAAGTGAGATCCATGCAGATGGTGCAAAAATGCAATTACATTTCATGCATTATGCATTCCACAAAGCAACATACAGTCTTTGTATTGTTTAAGAACATGTTTAAATGTCATAATGAGGTATATTCAGAGTAGACATTGGGATATTTATAACGTATATTGTATTTTTATATATGCAACCTGCTGAATCATGATGATTGATGACTGGTTGAATGTTGCAATGGCTCCCTAGTAAATAATTGTCTTTTGCTCATTGATTTCCACAAAAAATTGAACAATTCAGAGAAGAATTTTACATTTTTTATTATTTTATTTTATTGAGTGTGCAAGGGTCTAAATATGTCAGTGCATTTTGTGATTCAAATAATTAGTCATCTTAATTCCCCCCCAAAAAATTAAAAATAAAAACACAACACACAAGCAAAAAAAAAAAAAATTCATTCATAGATCCTGTTTGCAGACAGAGAAGAAATATACAATGAATATGTTTTTTTTGCTCCAAAATATGTATGACGTTGCAATATGGGAAATAATAATTCCTATGTTTGAAATTATTTTGGGAAAAATTTGAAAGAAACTCAAAGTTTAATAGGCTAAAAATGTTGTTTTTATATGTTTTAGTTTGTTTAAAAAAGAAGAAACTTTAAGCAAAAAATGTGCACCAAAATGCCTGATGTATCAATATGATACAAAATAAAACTCATATATAAAAATTGTTATTTAATTTATTTTCCCTATAAACACTCCATTTTCAAAGAATTAGAATTTTCTGGCAATTATTTGATGGTCCAGGCTTTACAGGGTTAAAATAAAATACTTTCCTCATTCATCCTGCAGCCACTTCAAATTTGTTTCCACCCCATGTGACACAACGTGATGATACCATCAACACATGTCTGAAATGATGATAGATAGAGTGAATGACTGACCCTCGGTGCAGCTGCAGGCAGCAGAGCAGTTGTAAGAGGATTCATCCGTTGATTAAAACATGATGACATACGCTGTGAGTGACACTTTTTGGCTGCAAGGTAATAAAACTTAAGTAAAAAGAAACTTCAGTTCATCAATGATGCATGTCGCACTTACACCGCACTGGTTAGCGAACTGCTTCGGCTTTAATGACTCTTTGGATTTCTAATTTTAAGAGGGAAAATGAAAATCAATCATGTGCTGTAATGAGCCTGTGACTCCTTTCTTTCCCTCCTCCCTCTGACATTGCTGAATGACTAGTCTCTGCATGTTTTAATTTGTGTGTAACAGTCGGTTGATGTGGAGGCTCATAAGCCATTTGTGAAGCTGTTTAATGCCGCTAATTTGTCCTCTCTATTATTTTCCGACAGGGCGCTCATTCAGAATCTGGACCATTCCAACTCCTCGGTTTGTGGGGAAGCTGCTGGTGAGCCCTTATCTGCTCTCTCCCACTCTCTCTTAATTAAACCAGAATAGGAACCTTTCTGAGAAGCTACAGTGAAAAGATTATTATCATATAATTGAGTCCAAAAAACCCTGCAGGGAGAGGGATTGTTTTTTTCTCATCTGGCCCTGTCTCAGAGCTGGGAACCCATTTTAACCTCAAATAACTGTGACAATGACCCCTCTGTGAAGAGGGTGATATCTCCTCTTTTAACATTTCATTTATTTCCATCTGTGTCAGAGGTGCCACATGTCCTGTCCAGCGATACAGTGACGAGTTTGATCCTTTACCACAGGAAATTTGACTCAAGACTATAAAAGGCAGTGTTTCATTTGAACTAATATATCAGAGCAAAGACATATGAATGGCTCATTTGTCTTATATCACGCTTTTCAAGTCAGTCTAACCACTGAAAGCGCTTCTACACCGCATTAATGCACATTCAAACACCTGACTAGGTTACAAGGTGCAATTTGGGGTTCAGTTCCTTCCTCAAGGACACTTCAGGATGTGACCCCTGCAGCTGGAATCCACCACCAACCTTCCAATAGAGAGACAAATCTTTATAATCCAGGTTTTTCTGTCTAAAGTAGATAAATTCAGGTATGAAATAATATTAAATGTGACATTTTCCCTGAAAAGAAGTGCTCCTTGGTTGCTGCTGCTGCTCTAGCTTTGTGATCCTAGCACAACATGAGGACAACTTTAACAACAATCAAGTTGTGTAGTCTTTTTTCACACAACTTGTCATCGACTACAGAAATAAAAAGCCCTGTAATGGCCAAATTGTACCAGATCTGTGTCCGGTCCGTCTCCAATCCGTCACAGCACCGGATGTGATAGGTTTCTATGCCCGGAACACCACTAAAGGGTGGCGTCCTTATCAGATGCCCGAACCACCTCAGCTGACTCCTTTCAACGTGAAGGAGCAGCGGCTCTACTCCGAGCTCCTGACCCTCTCTCTAAGGCTGAGCCCAGACACCCTGCAGAGGAAAACTCATTTCAGCCGCTTGTATCTGAAATCTTATCCTTTCAGTAAGGACCCATAGCTCATGACCACAGGTGAGGGATGGAACGCAGACCGACTGGTAAATTGAAAGCTTTGCCTTCTGGCTCAGCTCCCTCGGTACGTCCACATAACTGCTGACGCTGCACCAATCCACCTGTTGATCTCACGCTCCATTTTACCTCCACTCAAGAACAAGACCCTGAGATACTTTAACTCCCCCACTTGGGGCAAAGACTCGCTCCCCACCGAGAACATATAAAGTTGTTTTACAAAGCAACATTGGAGTGAGTTATTAAATATCCAAAACAGGGTAGGTAGATTGGATTACTACTAAAACATGTCTTGGATTTTAAATCCTTATTTAACACAAATCAGCCCCATGGTAACAGGTCTTACAACCAACTTCCACCGGATCCATGTCTAGGTTTCTATTCTAGCCAATGTGTTAACTTCCACTGGATCCGCTCCGTTGCAGTCCGACTCCATCTCCATCTCCATCTCCATCAATGCTTCAGTCTGGGTGCAAGTCCAAGACATCAATGCCTAAGTTCAAGTCCTGAATGTCTCTTTGAAATTAAATTCCACCAGATCTGTGTCTGATCCATCACGGCACCTATTCTAGTCAATGTGTTAACTTCCACTGGAGCCGCTCCGTTGCGTTCTGGCTGCATCTCTGATCCTGCAGGTCTGAGTCCTCCGGATCAGATACACAAGACTTCTCTTCTTCCCGGATGCCGGAGCACGACGCATCAATCTCAACAGAGCAGATGGAGCGGGACAGGAAGTCAGGTTTCACCAAAACAAAATGAAAACATCCGGTTAATTTTCAGAATAAAACACTCTGTGTTATCACCAGATCGTATTTCACTTAACTACAACAACAAACCAAAGTCATGATGAGCGGAGCCAGGACCTGGAGTCAACAGGTCAGAGGTTTTCAGAGGACCAGAAAGACAACATGGATGAGGAGAGGAGGAGGAGGAGGAGAATCCTTGATTCAGTGATTACAGCGGGGAAAACCTCGATCACATGACTCCAGCTGTCCGGCGGTCCTGCTCCGGAGCTGGATCATAGCGGATCGGATACAAGGGAGCGTGCCCATGTTCCCACATTCTGCAGCTGATCGAAATGAAATTACTCATTCATTCATTAATTTACTATAAAGTGCTTCCAAAGAATGTTGTGGGAGGATAGGGCTTAAATTGAAGGGAAATGTAGGAACACAAGACCTCATTTTGAAAAAGTCTCAGAAATGTGGGAACATAGGGATGACCCCGGAGTAGGACCGGACATGGATCTGGTGGAAGTCCCGGGTTACTCCAATGATCTTGGTTTTGTGCCAAAGTTGGTCTTTCTATTGTTCTAAGCTTTCCCTTTTCCTAACATGAGCCTAAACTGTTCCACCACTCTTACCCAGAGGACAATTTTACTGCTCAAGGCTTTCTCTTCTAACACATGACTCTAAGGGTTCCCAGTTTCAGTCAGCAAACATCATTTTTAATGTTAAATGAGGGCCACCCCAGGTGTTCTGAACAATAGTATGTTAAGTGGATTGGAAACATTCGACATGAGGCACAAAGCAAACGTTTGGTTCAAAGATGATTAAAAGCCTGCAGTTGACACATGTCCCAAATAAAAGCCTGGGCTACCAATTAAGGTTTTTTTCCCTGGGGACCTTCAAACCCTGATGACAATAAAGTTTGCAAAAGGGAACACTCTAATTAAAAGTCAGCATCTATTTTTTTCTGAGTGGTAATCCTATAAGAGTCTATATTAGAAATATCAAAGGCTTCCCAGGCCTTTCATGTCAAGATAACATCTCTAATCTAAAGTTATATTCAGTCACATTCAGCTCAAACAAATCAATAATAAGCATCTGAACAGGGTTTTTCAGCTTTTAATGACAAGATTACCAAAATGCATCATTATAACTGGATTCCAAACTAATCTGAGAACACAAAACTCTCCCCCTTAAGATCTTAAAACCACATTATTGTCATTGTGAGAAAGCAAACAGTTTAAAAAGTTTCTCCCATGACCCGTCGGCGAGAGTTCCATCCTGGTGTTGAGCTGAAGTCAGTCACAGCAGACACTCAGACTGAATCCTTAATGATGAAGATTCAATTTTGTGTGCAGTTGTCTTTATTTCCATGAGTCCACAGGGACCCCGACTACACAGGTGTGCTTCGATCTACTCCAACACAGTGAGAAAAATGTAAATGCACCACCTCAGTGTGACTTCCTCTTTCCCTCAGAGAGATCATGATTGGATTAACCTGTGAAGGAGCCTCAAGCCAGAACTGAGCTATGGGTCCCTATTGGCAACTTGGCATACGCCCCCCTTTAAAAGACAGATGATAATGCAGGGCCTGCCCTGAGGCTCACATAATCTCACTCGGTAATGCACTATAGTGGAGCATATTCCCAAATTTATTAGCTTCTAATCAAATAACCAAAAACTTACTAACACATAATGAATATGAGGACATTGGATCCCTGAATATCTGGGGGCCTTGAGGCAGTTTCCCACTTTTGCAGGTTGGTAAGCCTGCCTCGTTAAAAACTGACAGAACAAGCAGCATGAAGAACAGCATGAATATGAGCCAGACTTTCATACAGGGCGCTTTGATCCACATGTGCAGTGGCTTTGTGTGGCATTGCTTTTGGTTTATATGTTGCCCCCCGTTGAAAAGTGGAAAAACGATCAACAGAGGGATATAATGATGTTTTCAGAGCAACATCTGTGCAAATATTTATCAAAACAAAGGCAGAACATTGGAAATACAAACATTCAGGAAAGAGAGAGAAGAGAGTACACCCCAAAAGGCGCTTTTGGACCAGAAGAACTTTACCTCTGAACTACCGGTGGACCCAGGGTATAAATTTAGTTCAGGGGTAGATAATCTCCCCCCTAAAAAGCCAATGCTAGGGGGTAGTACTTTTCAAAAAAGCCCCAGGACTTTCAGGGGGCAGGGCCTGCAATGCTGAGCATGTCTGATTGGTAGATTAACCGCAGTGTTTTTATTCCGCCCTCCTTCCACAATAACATCACACACATCTGTGATTCACTTGATTTCTCAAGTTTTTTTTCTCAAATTTGTTTTCAATTTTTTTTTTTTTTTTTTTTTGTCAGAATTTTTTTTTCAAAACGTTAATTTTTTCAAAAATAAATTGATTTTTTTTTTTCAAACTTTTTTTTTTATAATTGATTTTTTTTTATAATTTTTCATATATATATTTTTTTTTTCATAATTTTTTTGTAACATTTTTTTTTTCTCACATTTTTCCAAAAACCATTCACAGTCATTGTATTTTCCATCTGTGATTCACTTGATTTCTCTTTCTTTCATTAGTTTTTATTTGTTCTATCTTTTTTGTATGTGTGTGTACTTTTCAAAAGAAGAAGCTGTGATTCTCTTGATTTAGCAGCTTGTAACAGTAGTCTTCTCTCAGCCCACCATGAATGCGTCTCTCCTCCCGGTGTTCCGGTTTGAAAAGTGACCCTGTAAACTGGAGACCTTCAGCTGAACGTGTCAGTGTTTGTGGAGTTTACACAGCTGTTGAAACACAGAGGGAGTTCCTGGGAATGCAAACTAGTTTAGTTTTTATTAAGATTTCAAAATATCCTCATCAGATATTTAATGATCGTCTAAAGACGTTTATGAGGGATGCCTCCGGCTGAGAGTCTCCAGTTAACAGGGTCGCTGTTTAAACCAAAACACCGGCCGATCTCTGCCACGGCTTTTTGAGCTCAAAAGGATTTTAAAGCCGTGTTGAAACGTCTTTGCTACTCGCGCTTATCTCCTCTCACGTGTTGATTCAGTGAATCCATCTGTGATGAAATATAGCACCATCTAAAACAGACCAGCTGAGTCTCTTCATGCTAACAGGCTAACTGTTGTGTTGCTCATAATGATACCTGCCTGTCCGTCTGCTTCTATGGTGTCATCTCTGATTAATGTCATTCGTCTTTGTGTTACTGCCCTCTACTGGTCTGGTGGTGTAGTGCATTTATTTATTATTTCCTCCACACTGGACTGATTTGCACAATCAGGAACCTTTTAGTTCAGGGTAAAGTAGTTCTGGGGGCTAAAAGACCCCAGAACTCTTGGTCGAAATGCACCTAAATATGAGTTACAATAATTTAAAGGTCAATTTTGTAACTTCATTGGCATTCCCTCTCTTGTTATCCTCACACACTCTCCAATCTCTGTCTTCACAGCCTTGAAACTGCGTCGCACCTCCCCAAGAGAACTGATGGTACCTTCCAACACCACCGTCTTTCTCCCTTGCCCTGTGCGCTCCTTCCACGCCACCTACCGCTGGGAGAAAGACAACTGCATTAACAACTACCCCTGCCTCTTCTCCGGGGACTTCTGCGTCCTGGGGCCGGTTGTCGACACGCCCCTGAAGGAAGGCGTTTTCCGCTGCATGGCCACCGAGGACGGATTCAAGGTGGAGGTTATCTCCTTCAGGCTGGTGAACAATGGCAGGCTCCTTGCTGCCTCCCTGGCCTCCACCTTTGGGCTGTCGCTCCTGCTCGCTGCGGCCACCCTGTGGCTTCATTAACTGCAGCTAACGCTAAATGCTAACCCCTCATCCTTACTGGCTCCCTATGACAGGAAAGGCGAGGAGCCGATGTCAGGAGGTGAGGTTTGCAGAGCATTCAAGTAGGTGGTTGGGTTGGAAGGTGAGAACTCGCCTTCTGCTCGATTGATTTTTAGAGAAACAGTCCTGAAAATGAAAGTGAAAAAGGGATCTGTATTTTTACATAAACCCACATATCTTAGTAAGATCAGACGTGGAACATAGTTTCATCGCTATACAGACTTAAGGGGATACTGTTCATGAATTGACACATCTTGATTCAGCCATACTTGGGTGCTTTGCGAACCTTTCCTCTCTGACTCAAAGAGATAAACATATCGTATGAGTTGGGCAAAAAACACCAATACCAGGCCAATTCTTTTCATCATTTCTCTACTTATTTTGAAATTGACTTGATTGTGCTTATTTGTGAATCTCTAAACCTTTAATACCGCCCTTACATCCATCCATCCATCCATCTTGTTAAACCTCATCGGTATAGCTCATTAGTACTTAGAACAATGTCTGGTATTGAGAATAAAAAGCCTTAACACTTCTGGGACATAAAGTCCTAAGCACAATTTTGCAGTCGAGGCAGAATAACTGCAGGCTCAGTTGGACTTGGCGCAATAATTACTGTAGCTGAGTCTAACATCATCGCTGGGAGGAAGTGTCAGCTATTTGACAGGAAGTAGGCGTATGGGCAAAAGCTCATTTTCGAACATCACTGTGTCTCAGCACCTCCTCCTCAGACGAGGCAGTTTCTTGCATCTTTTTATCAGATGGTATCAGACACCGTTATTACGCCTTGTTCACAGCTTTGTCCGTTGTTTTTTCTTTCTTTTTGCATCGTCTTTCCTCCTCCTCCTCCTCCTCCTCCTCAGAGCATCAGAAACAAACCCTCGCTCTTACAGGATGTGAAAATACATCAACAACGCCTACAGGTCCTTTTGGAAAAACCCACAGCTTTACCATGACACCATTTAATGAATACATTCATGCCAATGAGTTAAAGTGAAAGATGCAAGTCTGGATATTTACTATTTGGATACTTAATGAGGGGAGACGATGGTTGCAATTAACAGGAAACAAGCTGCTCCTCTTGGGTTTGTTGGGCTCACGTTATCCATGCAAAACTCAGAGTACTTTACAGCAGGGGTTCCCAAAGGGTGGGTCTGGACCCCCTGGGGGGTTATCTAAAAATATTAATTATTATTATTATAAATTTTTCTTTATTTACCTTTTTTTCTTAGGTTTATCTTCTTATTTTTGCTTTTTTTGGAATTTATTATTTGTTTTCTTCTCCTTGTTGGTTTTCTATTACTTATATATAATTTGTTAACTTGTGGTGAACAAAGAAATACTAAAAGAAATTGCAAAAAAACCCATTATAGTACAAAATATAGACAAAAATAGTAGCTAACATTTAAATAAAACCTTGAAAACAGAGAATGCAATGAGTTTTCTGCCTTTCTTTGTTGCCAGGTGACTCCTAAGTTTAGGGTTAGTGAGCAGTTAATTATAAAAAGCATCAGTAGCAGCAGGTTAACTCATAATGGCACAGGAAACACAGACACATGCTCATATAGGTAGGGTCATTTTCTGCAGACCAGCTGAATGAAGCCACATTAAATTAGGGATGCGCCGATCCCACTGTTTAGGTCCTGATACCGATACTAGCCGATCCAATCCTGGTATTGATTTAACAATCTCTATTCCTTAAAGGCCCTGTGAGGAGTTTTGAACTGTCTGAGAAACAGACTGAAAATGATACTGATGCCTCTTTATGACCTTCAGCAGCAAACAAGACCATCAGCAACAACACTGACACCTTCTCTGTTGTCATTTTTAATGCATGAAACCGCCCTGGGGGGGTAGGTGTCAGACCAGATGATGGACATCCCTTTTCAGAAACAGCCTTTATTTGACTGTTTTCATGGAAAATAATCACATTGCCTGATAAAGTTGACTGTTAAAAGACAACAGGGTGAGGCTTTTGTTGAAAACACTACTTTTGCATGTATAGGACAAGAGATAAGAGGTGTCACTTTGTCCACAAGGGCGCACCAGAATCGATACAAAACAAAAGTTCCTCACAGCACCTTTAATGTGAGGATAGAATCATGTTTTGGCAACTTCAGGCTTTTCCTGACTTTGTAAACCAAAATAAAATGAACATTTTTAATCTGACTGTGTACCAGCAGTTTGGTGAGTTAATCTTCATAACCAAGAGATATTACAATTCAACTGTAAACCTCAGCAGTGGAGAAGAGGAATTAAATATTCTGTTTGAAAAAAAATGCTTCAAATGAGAAAATAAAAAATCTGTCATTGTAGTGTTTCCCACAGAAGTACAGTACAGTGTCCCTCTGGCTGGGATTAAAATCATTAAATGCAATATTACTCCACCCAGCTTTGACAACATTAATCAGCTGCACATTTAATAAAGACACTGATGACATAGGAGATGCACATGGCTGTTGTAAACACAGAAAAGCATAGATCTGCAAAATGGATCACCAGGATCTGATCGATGCATCCCTGCATTGAACCACTTTGAGGGACAGTCGGGGTCACAAGTCTTTGGCACGTATATTTTGGGGGTCTTGGGCTGAAAAGTTTGGGAACCCCTGCCCTACAGCAACAAAGACGAGTGCAACTGCTGCAGATAACATCCACTCTAAGCCAACCTGACGATGTGTAAAGATGTGAACAAGGTGTTAAGTTATAGCAATTTCAACAAACACACATATTTAAAAAAATCATAAGGGCAGATGGGAGCTAAATGGAACTGCATATTAGGCTTGCATTTCATAGTTTTGAGGAAAAAAAAAAAAAAAAAAGGCTTGTACTTAGATCTGTGAAGTATGTTCTGTATTTTATTGCTCTGCAGATGCTGATTTCTACCATTGCTGCCTACGTATATGTCTTGATTGTTTGGGTTTTTTATGCCATAGTTAAAATGTGATATGTAACCATTGACTGCTTTGCCTCTTCTCCCCCAGGGACATCAGTGCAAAAAAATACTTTTTCATACTAGTATCTCTATGCTGTGAAACATAAGGCTTGACGGATTCCTACGAGATGCTTCTCTGACGTACAGCAGCAACCACAACCAGTGGCGAGAGCACTCTTTTAATTCAACATAATGCAAAATGTATTAACGCTACAAAGGCTGATTAAATCTGAATGTAAGAGGACATAGGAGTTGTGAATGTAGCTGCAGTTGGACAGCACTGAAATGCCCAAAAAACTACAGCCGAACCTTCTGAATACTGATCAGCTGACTGAAGAAGGAGGCTTGTGCGGCGATGAATTATGCAGCGGATTAGCTTGTTCTCCAGAGCATTGAGAATTATCATTCAGTAATGTAACATAACTCTCGCCGTGCAGAGCCTTCCACGGTAGCAGGGATGTCATTAATAGCTAATTAGACAATGGAGCCGGATCGTCATGGTCTGCGTTAAGGAACACAAGCGTTGAGCATGTTCTCACTCAGCATGGTTGTGTGTTGCTGCTCTGGGATCTGCTTGCTGTCTGCATTGCACTGACGCGGCCTACTGACTGTGCCAAAACAAAAAAAACAGAGAGAGAGAAGGAAGGAAGGAAAGGAAAGAAAAAACAAAGCTATGTTGAGCCAAGTCATCTGCCCGATGCTTATTGCCTCCTTTTACATTTGTTTGCAAAAATCCCTCGCTCCTCACCTAGTACCATATTTTGCACCACACAAACCCTGAGTGTGAGTACAACGCCGGTCTTTTGTTCAGCCAGAATCACACACACAGAGCTGCTGCAGGTCTCACATGCATATTAATCTTCTTTGTGTCTCTGTGCCGCCACCAGGGTGGGAAATTAACACCAGCCGAGTGCTGCTGAGCATTTGGTAGAGGCTGTTAATGAAGTTCACGCAGCCAAAGACTAATGCCAGAAATCTAACTCAACATACTCCAGACATTTCCCTGTATAACCTCCTTTGTACTGTACCTATAACTGCTGTGTACGTGTTGTGATTCAACCCAGAGAGACGTTATTATTAACCACTACCAGAGAGAACAGGCCGACGCTATCCAACTGTGATTAGACCACAAACCTGGAACCAGTCTGAGTCCCAAGTCCACACTATAGTACTATCACTGTCTTTGAAAGACTGTGTGCAGCTTACGTCATTACTTGAAACAGCCAATGGTGACCTTTTGCAATCATGGTGACATCTCAAAGAAGTAAAGGTGCTATTAACATGAGACTGATGCACCGAATGGAAGAGGTTCATTGGTTGTTTGGCTGGTGGCACATCACTGTTTGTCAAATGGATGCTTCATTCATTCATAACTTTTTTTAAAGTCTAAATGAAATATTTTAGTTGCCAAAAATAAGTGGACATCTCATGGGAGGGTCCATTTGGTCTTTTTAGGAGCACTGGGCAATGCTCCACTGGTACCCCTTTTCGACCAAGGCAGTTTCAGGGCTGGTTTGGAAATGGCGCTCAATTGAGAACCGGTTGTTTGTGTTTCGACTGTGAGTGAACCGGCAAAACCAGTTCCAGAGTGGCTCCAACTCTTTGCTGGTCTAGAACCGCGAACCGCTTACGTCAGGGGCGAGGGGGGCGAGGTTTCTGTGATCAGAAACACAAACCAAACGTGTTTCTTGTCCATTGTCCTGCAGCGAAAAGATAAAAGAGACTAGTGGATTTCAAGGCAAAGCAGTGGTTGGCCGAGGAGACAAGCTGCCGTTGTCCGCCATCGTTGTTGTTGTGAGGGAAAAGTTTGAGCTAGCGGTGCTGGGAATAGCAGTCACGTCAATCTGACGTCATGAGGGCCAGAAAACAAAGGGTTGCCGTGTTGGTTCAACCGTGTTGGTTCAACAAGCTCCGAACCAGCCCTGGAAAAACATCCAGTTCGCATTGGTCGAAAAGAGGTCTGGTAGACTCATAGAAGGATCCCAGGAGGGCTGAACGATGCATAAACACTCCTTTTGAACGGCCATATAATACATGAAACACAATGTCCTCCATGTGGAGAAAACTTGATGCTATGCCCTCTACTGCTGCCCTTCCAGTGGGGAAATCTGGTGCTTCACAGATAAAATCCCTTCAGTAAAACCTTTACAGTGGAGAAAACCAGATCGTGCATAAACCATGCAATTGCAGTGGAGAAAGCTTGCTCCAGTCCCCTCTCTCTTTGGTGGAGAAAATGCAAAACAATGCCATCTAGACTAACCTCACACTGTTTGAACTACAACGAAGGGCTGTCCTCGGGTTTGCTCCTCGTGGTGCAAACTCAGCTAACTTAAAACCAGAGAAAGGGCTATACAGTGCCCTCGTGGTATCACCCTAGTGGAGAAAACTTCTTGCACAGGTCTCTAAGCATGCCCTAGAAATGGACTATTAGATTTCCAAGTGGGCGCTTGCAGTGAGAGAAGGTCGAACAGTGCGATCTAGGTTTCCTTCATAAGTGGAGGAAACCATTAAAGGGTCCAAAACAGCTATGTGGATGGCGCTTTAAATGGAGGACATTAGGGGTGTAACGATTCTTTTTAACAACGATTCGATTCATATCAATGATCCAGTGACTTCAAATGGATTCAGTAACTTAATAGCCAAAAATTCAACCAGTGTGACTGTGAAATAAATACCTTGATGCTGGACAGTCCTAGATTCCTGTTGTTTCTTGTAAGGGAATCAGGTATACATTAATTATGGATATAAACAAACAGTTAATTAATGGCAAATGCATTCACATTTTATTTGGATAGAGTGCAACCAACACTTCAGGTTGAATTACCAGGAGGTTAACTTTTTCTGCTCTCATTTTCAATATTCAATAAAAGTGTAGTTGAGTCAGAAAACTCACGTTTACTTAGGACAAAGTTTATTGCAGCATACAGTATTGTGTTTGGCGTATGGGCTCCCAACCTCATTACTCCTTGTAGATTATTCCAATGCAGACACTGAGGAGTAATGAGATAGGAGTAACCCACCTGGGAGCCCACAGGTGGATGCCGGGGAGGAGATGAGTACAAAGTTTGCACACAGCACTGAGCAGGACAGCAGGAGCACTTGCAAAGCAGAGGCAGAGACAGGGAGACTTGCAGCTTAAATAGACCGCCATATGAGGATGTTGAGATCAGCTGATAGGGAGGATGATGACGTGTCAGTATGAATGAGCAGCTCGAGTTGTCTGCCTGAACTAGCTTGCAGGCGGCGCACCAGTAAGTGCAACCAACATTTGAACAGTAGGCTTACCTGCTTGTTCTGCCTCTGTTTGTCAAAGCCAAAGTGTTTCCACACGCTGGACTGCAATGGTGGCTTGATAATTCCTCACTCGCCGGCTTCTCCTCTGCCATCCGCCATGCTTTGTTTTGTTGTCTGCTGGCGAGACCAATTGAGTAGCGTAAGCAAGCAAAACCAACATCCATATAAAGTCTGCCGTGCTTAAATCCAATGTGTTATTTCCTAGTGTTGATACAATCGATTTATTACCTTTTAAAACGATGTTAGATCGATATATGTCGGCCAACTTGCAGAGCAAAGATGGATGTAGTCGGATCACAGGAGTATAAATGGATACATTGATGTAGTGGATGAATCGTTACACCCCCCCTAGAGGAAATGCAATAAAGTCCCTCAAACAGATAATACATCATGTGGTGTTTTTTGGATTCCCCCTCCAGTGGTGAAAACCCAATACTGTGCCACATGAGCTGACCTTGTTACCATGAAACTTTTGAAACCTGGCCTAGCTCCAGAGGTTTCAGCTGCAGTCCCTTCAGACTTCAAACATCTGCCACTGCTGTCCTCCATCTTTCAAGTTTCACTCCTTTTTATTCACTTCCTGTTGTTGTCTTTTTAAAAATAGGGTTTTTATTCTTGTTTTCCAGCTGTCAGCTTCTCCCCAGTCTCAGTTGTCGGTTGCTGGATGTTAGTGCCCCATCAACACTGATGTTTCTAGATCATAAGTCTAAGTCAGAGGTATAGTGTGGACTTGGGACCAGGTTTGTTTCTCACCGGGACAGATGACATTAAGTCACAGGGTGTTAAATCTGCTCAGATAGTTGTTGCAGAGCCCCTCCTCTGTCCTAAAGAAGGAGGAATCACCATCCAGCACGTTTGCTATCATCCTTAACACAACAAGGTTTTTCTCCAACACCCACACTGCTGCGACTGATTGTGTGGAATCAAGATTTATAGCATTTACAACACTCCTAACTGCATCTCCTCCGTGTTCAAGCCCTTGCTTTGATGCTGATCTCCACACGGCCGCTTTATCGAATATTCAGTTATGGCTCGTTGCGTTCGCCATCGTCAGCTCCTCCGATTAAAAAGGCCAATCTCCCTTCAAAGCAAGCTCTTGATCTGCCTTCAGGAAACCATTTTAATGGATCACGCTATCTGCTGTAAGAGAATCGATGTCGAGTGAAGCGGGTCGCTGTTTTGTTTGCTCTGGGGTTTTTGAGTGTCAAGTACTGTACATGATGTGTGCCCACGATTCTGTGTCTTGATATATCTAATTTTAAAGTAACATGCCAAACTCTATTATTAAAAAAAAAGAGGTTTATATTGGTGCCATGCCAGTCTAATGCCATCTCATTACATGTATTTTTAAAAGAAACAGATATCTATAGTGCAATAGATATTCATGTAACAAATCCATATTGACATGTGTTTCCCTGAACATGTGCGGTGAAATTAATAAAATATAAGTATTAAGAAAGGCTCTGTTGTGTTTATTTGAAATGCATTCAAAAGCTGAAATCAATCATTCACATTTGAATCCATCAAAGTATCAAATAAAGAAGAAGTAGATTATTCAAAACAGCTTTGCAGCTTCCTTATGAGACAGTTGTATTGCAGAGACTGCAAGGTGTATCTACAGAGGGACTCTTCATGAAGTTAAATTGTGTTGTGCACAGCTAACTAAGTTAAAATTAGACTGTTAGATTGATCTGTAAAAGAGAGTAGGATGAGATTTCCTATCAAGAATCACAAATTAGGCGTTTTCAGGAGTAGGATGAGCTCAGCGGTCAAACCTGAGGATCCAGTCCTCAGGTTTGATTCCAACCTGCAGCCTTTTAAGGCATGTCTCTCCCACTCTCTCCCTCCTGTGCTCCTCTACTCTTATCTACTGTCTTCTCTAGAAAAAATCATGAAAGCCCAAAAAAAAAGAACTAAAAAAAAGCTGAGTCCAGGGCGCTGCTGGGCCAAGAGTGCTCCCCATGTACAGAGGCTTCAGTCCACGTCGCAGCGGCTGCAGTTTCGACTCCTGACCTCTACTGCTCCATGTCTTCCCCCGCTCTCCACTCCCCACATTTCCTGTCTCTCTTCAGCTGCTCTGTCCAATAAAAAGGCAAAATGCCCCCCCCCCCCCCCGAAAAAAAAATTACTTAAAGGTGACATATCACGCTTTTTTCATCAACATATATTGGTCTAAGAGGTCCCCAATACATGTCTTTAAAGTTTATGCTCAAAAAAACACTTTGAAATCAGATTTTGGTCTGCCTGAAAAGCCCTCTTCTTCAGTCCTCCTCAGAACACTCTGTTTTCTCTCTGACCACGCCCCCTCAGGAAGTGGGTGTGCCCTCGGCTGTCCAGCACGTTGATCTAATGTTTACATGTTGGCTGAATATACACGGCTGCTCAGAGATCACGTTTCTTCAACCCTCTGAATCTGATCCAGAATCTGATCCTGACGGAGAGGCGCCTGTAGCAGGACCTTTCTGAAGGATTGGTCACAGATTTAGTGTTTCTTGTTGTTTTATTTCTCAGCATGTCGACGTGTGTCTTGGTACACAGCTACAGCTACTAACATGTAGCTATGTGGCTATGCTAACTAGCGCTAGCACTTATCCATGACAAATAAAAATCATCCGCTAGATCAAGGGTGTCCAAAGTACGGCCCGGGGGCCAATTGCGGCCCCAGGTCCATTTATTTATGGCCCCAAGCTTCCATCTTAAATTGTGTTATTTATAGCAAAGAAATTAATCACATTTTCTTTCTACAAACTAAACTAAAGTCAATCCAGAAACGTCTCAAAAAGCTTCATATGGACTACCTGTCTAAAGCCAAAGCTCTGGGAATTCTGCAAGGCGGCAATAAGGAAGAAACACAAGAACTCTTAAAGTTGACAAGTTTTCAAATTAATGTTTTTATCATGATGTGAAAATGTTCTTGATGAACACTAAAAGTACAGAAGACACAAAAGAGGACACAAGACAAGATCAAATTTATGAAATTGTGCAGAAAAGGCAAAATTTGGTACATCAAAAATGTTCAGAACGCAGGAAAACAATTATTTTGTTCTTAAAATGTTGCCTGCATGTCAAAAAGGTCTTAAAAACCACATAAAAAAGAAGTGTGATGAAATCTAGATCATGATCCTGCCATAGGAAAATAATGATACAATACGTTTCCCACATTGCCGGACCCTAATGAGAAACATTTTCCTCCAGAAGAAGATAACGTTTGCTCACATGTACATGGCTTGTGGAGAGCTGAGGACTACCTAGTTACTGATTTATTGAGACAAAATTTAAAATGATTGTTATTAAATGAATATTTCATATATAACTTTTGGGATTCCGAAGTCTCAGTAGGAGCCACTGGCCCTGAGGTATTCTAACAACATCATATGTGGCCCTCTTTGAAAAAAGTTTGGACACCCCTGCACTAGATCTTCAAATCTGCAGACGTGGGGAGTAAAACTGACCTCTGCCAGAAAGGCAGCAGGACCTTTCTGAAGGATTGGTCACAGATTTAGTGTTTCTTGTTGTTTTATTTATCAGTATGTAGACGTGTGTCTTCGTACACAGCTACAGCTACGACATGTAGCTATGTGGCTATGCTAATTAGCGCTAGCACTTATTCATGACAAATAAAAATCATCCACTAGATCTTCAAATCTGCAGACGTGGGGAGTAAACCCGACCTCTGCCAGAAAGGCAGCAGGACCTTTTATGAAGGATTGGTCACAGATTCTGTGTTTCTTGTTGTTTTATTTGTCAGTATGTCGACGTGTGTCTTTGTACACAGCTACAGCTACGACATGTAGCTATGTAGCTATGCTAACTAGCGCTAGCACTTATCCATGATAAATAAAAATCATCCACTAGATCTTCAAATCTGCAGACGTGGGGAGTCAAACCGACCTTTGTGTTTATTAAGACAGCCTACAACTAGCATGCCTCCCTCCTAAGCTCCTTGTTAGCACACATGTGTGCAGGGAATGAAAAACGGAGGAGGGGTTGAGTTGTATTTTATACAGTCTATGGGCTGAACAAGCTCCGAGCTCTGACTTCCTGTTACAGACCGGATATTGTTGTTACGTAACAAAAACACTGAAGTCTGAAACGGCTGGTTTCAGCACACATTTACAGAAAGGTGGAGAAATCAGAACAGGGGCAGAATGGATTTTTTTCATTCTCGGGGGGTTTGTAGACAGGGACACATATTTCAGGTAGAGAACCATTAAAAAGTCCATTTTGCATGATATGTCACCTTTAAAAGGATTAATCCTCCGTCTTAAAACCAATATGTGTTTACAGAAAACTCTTCCAAGAACAATCATAATTTGAAAATCCATGATTTTATCTATATTGTATGAATAACACATTAAGAGTCAGTCTGTCACCTCCATATTTTACAGAGATCTACCAGGAACATGTTGATCATGAAGCCCATTTTAAGTAAAGCTGGTATACTTTGATTGATTTAAAACAAGAAGATTATCCTTTAACTGTAACTGTGTTGGGCTCTAAGTGGTAAATCTACACACACATGTACACATGCACACACAAGATCACAAAATGGTTGACACTCAGCCTCATTGCCTGTCGAGAAAGCATGTTGCATCACCATCTGCTGGACGGTCGATGGTGTATTGATATTAGATTAGATGATAAAGTATATGAGTCAAGATTCATAATCCTTTTCAACTGGATGGTATCTTAACTCAATGATTTTTCAGCTGTTCTTCTGAGATCATTTTAAGATTCTAAAGCAGTAATATTCCACTCACATGTAACCTCTCTGCTCCAGAGTAGAGAATGAGGTCACACTTCTGTTTACAGCAGATGTGAGCCTATGATAAGACATGCAGCTCTGAAATGTGCTGCACATTTTGCACTCCTACCTCCAAGGTTCAAGGTTTCTTTATCTTCCCCAGGGGGGGCTTTTGTTTTTCAGTCAGCGGTGACAGATCAACAAAAACAGTACAACAAATGACACCACAACATTAAAGCATTTAAAAAACTTAAAACAATAAACACCAAGACAGGGTAAGACTCAGTCTGACCCCACCTTAATCCATCATGAGCATTGCACATCGCAGTATTTAGCTAGTTACAGTGGTGAGGAAAAACTTCCTTTAACAGGCAGAAACCTCCAGCAGGACCAGACTCATGTTAGACACACATCTGCTGAGACCGTGTTGGAGAGAGGGATAGAGGGAGATGAAGAGAGAGAGAGGGAGCGGTGATAGTGATGAGACGAGTTGTAGTAGCTGTTGCCGCTGGAGTCCAGCACGTCCGGCAGCTCAGAGGAACCTACGAGACAAGGGAGCTCAGGGACTCCAGAAAGGTCTATGAAAAGAGAAAAGAGAGGGAGACCAGAAGAAAGAAAAAGAGGAGAATAAATGGTGATAAATAAATGAAGGATGAAGAAACATGGAAAGAACAAAGAGAGAGAGAAAGAAAGAAGAAAAGAGATAAGGGAAGAAAGAAAGAAAGAAAGAAAGAAAGAAAGAAAGAAAGAAAGAAAGAAAGAAAGAAAGGATGAATAACAGACCCCAAAAAAGAAATCTACAGCAGAGATCCAGAGGAACCTACGAGACAAGGGAGCTCAGGGACTCCAGAAAGGTCTATGGTTAGTAACTTTAATGGGACAGGAAGAGTTAAAGTAAGAGACAGGCAGAGAGAGGAGAGAGAGGGAAAGACAGGATCCCAGTGTGTCAGTCTAGGCCTATAGCAGCATAACTAAGACCTCGTCCAAGCCTGATCCAGCTCTAACTATAAGCTTTATTAAAAAGGAAAGTTTGAAGCCTACTCTTAAAAGTAGAGAGGGTGTCTGCCTCTACCCTGACTGGTAGATGATTCCAAAGAAGAGGGGCCTGATAACTGAAGGCTCTACCTCCCATACTACTTTTAGAGGCTTTAGGTACGATGAGCAGGCCTGCATGTTGGGAGTGTAGAGTTCTAGCGGGGTAATAGGGGACTATGAGCTCTTTAAGATCCGAGGGTGCCTGATTTTTAAGGGCTTTGCAGGTTAAAAGAAGGATTTTTTTGATTCCCAAAATCAAGACCCTGGTAAGGATTCTTTGCGACTTCATACTGATTTGAAATGCAGAATAAAAGTGTGATTTCAGTTCATCTTAATTGAAAAAATCCACCTTTCGACAGCCAATCAACCAACAAATGTAACAACAGTTTCTGGTTGAGGGGTTGATGTAATTTCTTAACTCAATAAAACAAGCCAAGTGAGGCTAATTGCCTTCAAACCTCATGCTCCACTGCACAGACATGAGGGTGTTGTTGATTTTCTGGAAGAAGAAAAAATGACAAGATATTTCCACAAATTCTGAAAGATTCCTCCAAGTGCAAGAAAATGCAATAAAAACAAAAGAAAGGAAAGACTTTTTCACTGTCGGGTCAATAAAGACAGAAAACAGGAGTCAATCAATCCCTGATGTTACGCAAGAATAAAGACCCTCTATCTTCCTCCGAATGCTCACCGTCTCCCTCTAAACCTCATTCATGTTCTCCAGCTGAATTAGACACACATTAAGACGAGGAACCATTATATATAAATCCCTCTTCTCTTTTCTTTTCAGCAGCTTTGGCACGGCCATTCTTCTGCAGTTATCAGAAAACCACAGGCGCACAAACAGGCCCCTGTTTCTCTTAGAGGCACACAGACACACATCCAGCTCAGACGTTCACATGTCCGTCTTCTCTGGGTTTTATTGGCACAAACACACGCTGAAATAAACACAATGAGAAATGGAGACAGTCAAAGGGCTGCTGAGTGTGACGAATTAAAGCGTTTGTTTCCTGTGTGAGAGGCAGTTCCTCCAGATTTCCACATTTCTCTACATCAACCGGGTGGAGGCAGTTTGAGTGTTCCACGCTCAGGTTTCGACACATCTGTCCCCTGGAGATATTCTGCACCACAGGAGTACAGTTGTCATCATAATGAGAAGTGCTGACTTCATGTTCTGGTTATTCTGAGCAGCCGGTGAACTGAGCAGCTCTATTCGACCATGATGGAAACTCGTGCAGACTTTTGACTACCTGTACCTCACACTGTACAAACTCTACATCCCTGCAACAGATTGGAAAACTCCACAGTGTATATAAATAAATATCCAGTCCACTTTTCTGCACAAGATGTCACAGACCTGAGCTGTTGCATGTCAAAGAGGAGAGACTCAAAACCAAGGACAGGTGGGCTCCCTAACAAAGACCTGACTAACTAGATATTACTGCAGGATGATGTAAAGCTGATGATTCCTTCTCTGTTGCAGGCAGACCTGTGAAGACCTGGTTCTGGACCACTTTTCCCCTCCTGCTGAACGGTGACACTCACTGGGACTGATTTCAGTCACGCTCTTCACTGAAATCAGTGCTGGAAATGTTGAAATGGACTCAGGTTGACAAAAGACGAACAATCAAGTAATAAAAAAGAGGAAGTTTCCATATCTGAAGTTCTGCAAACAATTACCTGCATTGATTTCTTAATCAATTTCCCCTCGTGTCAGTCTGTTTCCTCTTTCTGTGTGATGTAATGGACCGTGACATGACAGCGCTAACCTTAGAGATGTAAGTGCACAACAAATGAAGTTGTGTGTAGAAGTTTTTTGTTATCCTTGCTACACCAAAAGTACTATAAGGTTGGCATCCATTCATGTATCGCCTCTTTCTGTTAAATGATGATAGATGATGATTGCAGATGTGTTCAGAATTTGGGCTGAGATCATTAAAAGGTACCCATAGGAAAATAAATACATTTAGAGAGGAGATCTCAAAAGTGTTTCATTTATGTCTCCTTTGGAATCATCTACCAGTCAGGGTCGGGGAGGCAGACACCCTCTCCACTTTTAAGAGTAGACTTAAAACTTTCCTTTTTGATAAAGCTTATAGTTAGAGCTGGATCAGGCTTGGACCAGCTTTTGTCATGCTGCTATAGGCCTAGACTGCCGGGGGAACTGGCACACTGACACACTGGGATCCTAGCTCACTCCCTTCCCCCCAACCCCTTCATCACTTACTTTAACTCTCCCTGTCCCATTAAAGTTACTAACCATAGACCTTTCTGGAGTCCCTGAGCTCCATTGTCTCGTAGATTCCTCTGAGCTGCCCTAGACGTCCTCCTGCTGTGGACGATCTGGACTCCAGCTGATACGGACGTGCTGGACTCCAGCGGCAACAGCTTCTACGACTCGTCTCATCACTATCACCTCTCTCTCTTACTCCCCTCTATCTGTCTTTCCAGACCCAACTCAGTCGAGGCATGATGGCTGTCTAACATGAGTCTGGTTCTGCCTGAGGTTTCTGCCTGTTAAAGGAAGTTTTTCCTCACCACTGTAACTAGCTAAATACTGCGATGTGCAATGCTCATGGTGGATTAAGGTGGGGTCAGACTGAGTCTTACCCTGTCTTGGTGTTGGGTCTCTGTTCATAATTTGACATAGAGTGGTCTAGACCTCCTATGTTTGTAAAAGCGTCTTGAGATAACGTTTGTTGTGATTTGGCGCTATACAAATAAAGATTGATTGATTGATTGATTGATAGACAACAATGAGATCTGTTTGAAAGCAAAATGAGACGACAGCTTATGTCTCCTGTTTCTCATTCTTGCCTCCAGAAAAAAGTTTCAAAAAGTCTCAGCTTAGTCTCCCTTTCAGTTCAAAAGGAGATCTGGTCAGAATCTGAAATGACTCTCAGGTATTTCTCAGGTGTTGTGACTCCTTTTGAGCTCAGGTGGAGAAATCAGGGAGCTCTCTCAACTGTCTCAATCTAACCTCATCCATTTGTTTTTGTCAGACTCAGTTTTTGTGTCTCAAGTTGAGCTCAGATGGAGCAAAGAAAGAGCCTGAGCTCATCTTTTCATGAACATTTATAGTGCCCTGCAAAATTAAGATTTCAATGTAATTGTCCACAAACTTACAATTCTCATTCAAACATTTGAACTACTTCAAGATCAGATATTTAGATGTGAAATGATCTCTTCTTTGACTTCACAGTCTGGTCCTTCCTTTACAAGTCTGTTTGGAACAAAACAACTTCACAAAGATTTAGTGTGTTTGAGAGAAATTGCAAAAGATAGAGATTTCATCCCAGGTATGACAGACCATTTATTTAAAATATGGGCCGCAAAAAGGGCTGACCAGATTTAGCCAGATTATTACAATTAAAGGGGTGGATTCTGTTGGGCACTGGTGGCCTAGCGGTCTAAGCGCCCCACATACAGAGGCTACAGTCCTCGTAAAAAGGGATCGCCGGTTCGATTCCCAGCTGGTTGAACATTTCCTGCATGTCTTCCCCCGCTCACTACTCCCCACATTTCCTGTCTCTCTTCAGCTGTCCTGTCAAATAAAGGCAAAAAGGCCAAAAATATGTCTTAAAAAAGAGAAGAAAATTAACCATTAATGAGATCTCTCATTTAAGACTCATGTCATGGTCTCAACTATTTCTCCTAGTGAATTTTAAGAGAAACTAATGAGAAATCAATGAAAACAGTTTGAAACTTGAATGAGGCTGAAGTGAGAATCTCAATTCTGTATCCGGACACTTAGAAGAGAAAGCCTTGAGCAGTAAAATTTTCCTCTGGGTAAGAGTGGTGGAACAGTTTGGGCTCATGTTAGGAAAAGGGAAAGCTTAGAACAATAGAAAGACCAACTTTGGCACAAAACCAAGATCATAGGAGTAACCCGGGACTTCCACCAGATCCATGTCCGGTCCCTCTCCTGGGTCATCCCTATGTTCCCACATTTCTAAGACTTTTTCAAAATGAGGTCTTGTGTTCCTACATTTCCCTTCAATTTAAGCCCTGTCCTCCCACAACATTCTTTGGAAGCACTTTATAGTAAATGAATGAATGAATGAGTAATTTCATTTCGATCAGCTGCAGAATGTGGGAACAAAGGCACGCTCCCTTGTATCCGATCCGCTATGATCCAGCTCCGGAGCAGGACCGCCGGACAGCTGGAGTCATGTGACCGAGGTTTTCCCTGCAGTAATCACTGAATCAAGGATTCTCCTCCTCCTCCTCTCCTCATCCATGTTGTCTTTCTGGTCCTCTGAAAACCTCTGACCTGTTGACTCCAGGTCCTGGCTCCGCTCATCATGACTTTGGTTTGTTGTTGTAGTTAAGTGAAATACGATCTGGTGATAACACAGAGTGTTTTATTCTGAAAATTAACCGGATGTTTTCATTTTGTTTTGGTGAAACCTGACTTCCTGTCCCCGCTCCATCTGCTCTGTTGAAATTGATGCATCGTGCTCCGACATCCGGCAACAAATAGAAGTCTTGTGTATCTGATCCGGAGGACTCCGACCTGCCGGATCAGAGATGCAGCCAGAACGCAACGGAGCGGCTCCAGTGGAAGTTAACACAT
>NC_048283.1:1677044-1734544 GCF_009762535.1 Notolabrus celidotus | reverse complement strand
GAAACCTCCAGCAGGACCAGACTCATGTTAGACACACATCTGCTGAGACCGAGTTGGGTCTGGAAAGAGGGATAGAGGAGAATAAGAGAGAGAGGGAGCGATGATAGTGATGAGACGAGTAGTAGAAGCTGTTAACGCTGGAGTCTGGAACGTCCGTATTAGCAGGAAGACGCCTACGAGACAAGGGAGCTCAGGGACTCCAGAAAGGTCATCAAAAGAGAGAAGAGAGGGAGACCAGAAGAAAGAAAAAGAGGAGAATAAATGTTGATGGGATAAGAAAAGGAGACATAAAGGATGAAGAAACAAAGAGAGAGAGAAAGAAAGAAGAAAAGAGATAAGTGAAGCAAGAAAGAAAGAAAGAAAGAAAGAAAGAAAGAAAGAAAGAAAGAAAGAAAGAAAGAAAGAAAGAAAGAAAAGAAAGAGGGAATGAAAGAAAGAAGAAAAGAAAGAATAACAGACCCCAAAAAAGAAATCTACAGCAGAGATCCAGAGGAACCTACGAGACAAGGGAGCTCAGGGACTCCAGAAAGGTCTATGGTTAGTAACTTTAATGGGACAGGAAGAGTTAAAGTGAGAGACAGGCAGAGAGAGGAGAGAGAGGGAAAGACAGGATCCCAGTGTGTCAGTCTAAGCCTATAGCAGCATAACTAAGACCTGATCCAAGCCTGATCCAGCTCTAACTATAAGCTTTATCAAAAAGGAAAGTTTGAAGCCTACTCTTAAAAGTAGAGAGGGTGTCTGCCTCCCGGACCCTGACTGGTAGATGATTCCAAAGGAGAGGGGCCTGATAACTGAAGGTTCTGGGAGGTATCCCATACTACTTTAGGGGAAGATGAGCAGGCCTGCATGTTGGGTAGTGTTCTAGAGGGGTAATAGGGCACTATGAGCTCTTTAAGATCATTAAGAGCTTTGTAGGTCAGAAGACAGGTTTTAAATTCCATTCTAGATTTTATGGGAAGCCAGCGTAGAGAAGCTTTGTAAACATCCCTTTAAACCAAAACCTGTCCTATCACTTGTGTCATCCTTTTAATTATATGTCATTTACCAACACCTGTACAAATGTGTCACTTTTACTCATGTCCCTTCGTCAGAAACCCTGAGCTCTAAATGTTCTTGAGTATTTAACCACATGACTGTGGTAATTCACACCGGTGTGATGAAATAATTGTGCAAAGATGCTTGTTGTTCTTATAAATGATACTCCAGCCACAGTAACCTGAGAGCATTTGTTTCCTCTTGAGATCTGTCAGTCAACACCTCACCGGTTAGTAACTTTAATGGGACAGGAAGAGTTAAAGTGAGAGACAGGCAGAGAGAGGAGAGAGAGGGAAAGACAGGATCCCAGTGTGTCAGTCTAAGCCTATAGCAGCATAACTAAGACCTGGTCCAAGCCTGATCCAGCTCTAACTATAAGCTTTATCAAAAAGGAAAGTTTGAAGCCTACTCTTAATAGTAGAGAGGGTGTCTGCCTCCCGGACCCTGACTGGTAGATGATTCCAAAGGAGAGGGGCCTGATAACTGAAGGCTCTACCTCCCATACTACTTTTAGAGACTGTAGGCATGCATGTTGGGAGCGTAGTGTTCTAGAGTGGTAATAGGGCACTATGAGCTCTTTAAGATCATTAAGAGCTTTATAGGTCAGAAGACAGGTTTTAAATTCCATTCTAGATTTTATGGGAAGCCAGCGTAGAGAAGCTTTGTAAACATCCCTTTAAACCAAAACCTGTCCTATCACTTGTCATCCTTTTAATTCTATGTCATTTACCAACACCTGTACAAATGTGTCACTTTTACTCATGTCCCTTCGTCAGAAACCCTGAGCTCTAAATGTTCTTGAGTATTTAACCACATGACTGTGGTAATTCACACCGGTGTGATGAAATAATTGTGCAAAGATGCTTGTTGTTCTTATAAATGATACTCCAGCCACAGTAACCTGAGAGCATTTGTTTCCTCTTGAGATCTGTCAGTCAACACCTCACCGGTCTGACGAGAGCTGCAAAAGGCAGTGAGAGAGAGAGAGGGTGGGATGCAGTTGGCTGATCATTGATTTAAAGCACTTTCGGGGGCTTGAGGTGAACACTGGGAATTCATTAGCATCTTTTTATCACCCAGAACACGCCTGAGTGCTTCCCAGTTTGACCACAGCTCTCTGCAGTGAGACACCACTGAGTGACAGGAAGCAGGTTCAGCAGATCAGGGATTAAACTCAGGTGCAATGGTACTTTATTCTGGTGTGATGTTGTCTTAAAGTGGGGCTCATGTCTCAGAGTTTTGGGCTGCAAAATGCATCAGCACTTCATCTGACAGCCTGTGTTTACTGCATCTCTGCTGTCCTTTTTCCAAAACTGCACAGAACAGGGCTGTTGCAACACTCTGTTCATACCTGCTTTAATGAAGTGAAATCTCACAGGATCATATGAAGCTCCACCTGGCACAATGAATTACCTACATAACTAATAATAAAAGAGAAGAGAGGAGAATATCTGCATGAAGAGACCTTGCAGGGTTTTAATACTCCTGTAATCTGAGTACAACCAAAGGAAGGTGGTGTCTGTGGACTAATCACCTGTTTGGATGTAATTTCACAACTTTGCTGGTGACTAAACGTTGACGTGCGCTGAGTAGACCGCCAAACTTTCACCTTCCCACAGATTATTTTTAGTGTAAGATCAACACCAGGTCAAATGTTCCACCTCAAACAGACCTTGACTACACCTGCTGAACATCTGCAGGTTATTTAGAGCATGTGAGTGAGCTGCTGACTGACTGAGAACAGACTAAGTGGCAGGATATCGTACATGCAAACTTGCAATCTTTTAATAATTCTCTAAGAGGACAAAAACAAATGCTGAGCATCCCATGTGGAGACATTTCCTCTGATGGCCAAATTCCACCAGATCTGTGTCCAGTCTGTCTCTGTCACCAGATCTGTTTCTATTCAGAAGAAGAAGAACGTACTTTATTAATACCCAGAGGGGGAATTCAAGTTTTTCACTCATGCTATTTTTTGGACATGCTACACACAGTTTTTGGTATATACATACAACCATGCACACACATGCAGTGAACATGCTTAGGGAGAGATGTCAGAGTGAGGATGCTGCCATCAACCAGCGCACCCCGAGGAGTTGGGGTGAGGCAGTGAACCAGCACCTCTACAGCCATCAGTCCACTTGCCAAACTTCATGCAAACTGGGGCTAAAACCGGCGACCCTTCGGTTCCCAAGCCAAGTCCCTGTGGACTGAACTACTGCCGCCCCAGTCTAGTCAATGTGTTATCTTCCACTGGATCCGCTCCGTTGCATTCCTGCTCTCCATATCAGATACACAAGACTTCTATTTGTTGCCGGATGCCGGAGCATGACGCATTAATCTCTACAGAGCAGATGGAGCGGGACAGGAAGTCAGGTTTCACCAAAACAAAATGAAAACATCTGGTTAATTTTCAGAATAAAACACTCTGTGTTATCACCAGATCGTATTTCATTTAACTACAACAACAAACCAAAGTCATGATGAGCGGAGCCAGGACCTGGAGTCAACAGGTCAGAGGTTTTCAGAGTTTCAGCCGCTTGCCTGGAATTGTTTTTGCCGTGTGTTTTTAATGATTGAATATCTGATTCATCATGTTTCAAGGAGAAAAACAGAACGTCAATCAATCCATCCATCCATCCATTTTCTTCCCCTTATCCTGTGTCAGGTCACAGAGGTAGCAGTCCTAGCAAATTGACCCAGACGTCCCTCTCCCCAGCAACACTTTTTCAAGCTCCTCCTGGGGAAGCCTGAGGCGATCCCAGACCAGGCGGGGGATATAATCCCTCCACCGAGTTCTGGGTCTACCTAGGGGCCATCTCTAAGTTGGACGTGCCCGGAACACCTCTAAAGGGAGGCGTCCTTATCAGATGCCCGAACCACCACAGCTGACTCCTTATGACGTGAAGGAGCAGAAGCTGCTCCTGACCCTCTCTCTAAGGCTGAGCCCAGACACCCTGCAGAGGAAACTCATCTCAGCCGCTTGTATCTGGAATCTTATCCTTTCAGTAAGGACCCACAGCTCATGACCACAGGTGAGGGTTGGAACGCAGACCGACTGGTAAATTGAAAGCATTGCCTTCTGGCTCAGCTCCCTCTTCACCACGACAGTCCTGTACGTCCACATAACTGCTGACGCTGCACCAATCCACCTGTTGATCTCACGCTCCATTTTACCTCCACTCAAGAACAAGACCCTGAGGTACTTTAACTCCCCCACTTGGGGCAAAGACTCGCTCCCCACCGAGAACATATAAAGTTGTTTTACAAAGCAACATTGGAGTGAGTTATTAAATATCCTGATCAGGGTAGGTAGATTGGATTACTACTAAAACATGTCTTGGATTTTAAATCCTTATTGAACACAAATCAGCCCCATGGTAACAGGTCTAACGGCCAACTTCCACCGGATCCATGTCTAGGTTTCTATTCTAGCCAATGTGTTAACTTCCACTGGATCCGCTCCGTTGCAGTCCGACTCCATCTCCATCTCCATCAACGCTTGAGTCTGGGTGCAAGTCCAAGTCATCAATGCCTAAGTTCAAGTCCTGAATGTCTCTTTGAAATTAAATTCCACCAGATCTGTGTCCGATCCATCTGGGCGCCTATTCTAGTCAATGTGTTAACTTCCACTGGGTCCGCTCCGTTGCGTTCCAGCTCCGTCTCTGATCCGGCAGGTCGGAGTCCTCCGGATCAGATACACAAGACTTCTAGTGTTGCCGGATGCCGGAGCACGACGCATCAGTCTCAACAGAGCAGATGGAGCGGGGACAGGAAGTCAGGTTTCACCAAAACAAAATGAAAACATCCGGTTAATTTTCAGAATAAAACACTCTGTGTTATCACCAGATCGTATTTCACTTAACTACAACAACAAACCAAAGTCATGATGAGCGGAGCCAGGACCTGGAGTCAACAGGTCAGAGGTTTTCAGAGGACCAGAAAGACAACATGGATGAGGAGAGGAGGAGGAGGAGAATCCTTGATTCAGTGATTACTGGGGGGAAACCTCGGTCACATGACTCCAGCTGTCCGGCGGTCCTCCTCCGGACAGCAGAGGGTAGGAAACAGACCGCACACAGATCTGGTGGAAGTGATGCCAAATTCTGACGCAGCTTCTTTCTGTTTCTTGTGCAACATGTTACTTTAATGACACGACAGAACATTGGGTGTCATTTCTTCCTCATTGCTGCAGCTCATAGTTTTGATAACAATGACGCTCTGTGTTGCAAAGGTCTGATGCATCAGATTCTTGCTACAAGAATGTGCTGGTTCATTGTTGGTTTTGGTATCATGAAAGGATTTGTTAATGATAAGAAGATAAACTCACACCTGTCGTATCATTTAAGACACTCGTATCCTCATGCGTCACTGCCTGAGGGTTAAACTTGTTGGCATCTGTGCAGCTTAAACAGTTGTTAAATTATTCCAGGCAAGGTTTTTAGAGGTACCCCTGAACATCTGCAAGGCATGAACACTGTGCATGTTCTCTGTAGAATAAACTCTGCGGGGAGGGTCACAAGCTGCAGGTTTTATTTAGAGTGAGCTCAAGCTGCAGCCGAGGCTCCGGAGAACTCCTGGGTTTGTTTGTACCCTGAAGTTACCGGATCCCTGCTGCTGTTTGGCCTTTTCAGACCTTTACACTGTTTGATTTGAAGTGTTTTCCTGCTCATGTTGTAAACTTGTTGTAAGGAGCTGATTCAAACCTCTTAAAGGAATCAGTTTTATTTTGTGGTGTGGAAAGGAAGGACCCTTCAAACTGATGTCTGCCAGACACTAGAAGACTGTGAAGAATACTTTAGGAGTATGAGTCTAACACCTTCTTATTTTGTTTGCCGATGCTGGGAATCTTGCTGAGTCACTATTACAAGATACAAATAGACTCATAGAACAATGGAGGAGAAAAAGCAGCAGACTTTGTTTGTGCAGTCTTTTGCATCACACAATACGATTCAATTTGATGCATTATAGTCTCTTTGGGGATATTTGCCTTGGAATCAAGTGCTGCACATGCTTAACTGCCTCCACATTACTACTTGTTACCTTTGCAGCTCTGTGGTGTATACCCTAGTAAACAACACTATACTGTTTTGGCTTGTTTTGCACTGAAAACTAGCAGTCCAGGCCGCCATCACTAACCTGCAGAGGAGACAAGTTGCCTTGCAAACCGGGTTTCTTTTCTTTTAGCCCCCAGAACTAAAAGGTTCCTGTGCCCCCCTGCAGGCTGAAGTCCCGGGTAGATTGTGCAAATCAGGCCAGTGACTTATGGAGAAAAAAAAAAGGAAATGCACTACACCACCAGACCAGTAGAGGGCAGTAACACAAAGAGGAATGCCATTCATCACAGATGACCCCATAGAAGCAGACGGACAGGCAGGTATCATTATGAGCAACACAACAGTTAGCCTGTTAGCATGAAGAGACTCAGCTGGTCTGTTTTAGATGGTGCTATATTTCATCACAGATGGATTCACTGAATCAACACGTGAGAGGAGATAAGCGCGAGTAGCAAAGACGTTTCAACACGGCTTTAAAATCCTTTGGCACTACACCACCAGACCAGTAGAGGGCAGTAAGACAAAGACGAATGCCATTCATCAAAGATTGAAAAAACAATGACTGTGAATGGTTATTGGAAAATTTTGAAAAAAAAGATTTGAAAAGAAAAAATTTGAAAAATTTGAAAAAAAAAACTGAAAAAAAAATTTGAAAAAAAAATTTGAAAAAAAAAATTGAAAAAAAATTTTGAAAAAAAAAATTTGACCAAATAAATTTGAAAAAAAAGTGAAAAAAGATTTGAAAAAAAAAATTGACCAAATAAATTGACCAAATAAATTTGACCAAAAAGTTGACCCGGAGCCTGTCGAAAAAATTTATTTTCCTCAAATCTGAAATTGTTCTCCAAAAGCAGAAAAACATGAAAAAAAGTGAAAATGTTGCGCATGCGGTTCAAAACATCGAAAAAGCAATGAATGAATGTGAAAGTGAGCACCGAATCCACTTCAGGATCCTGCTCATCACCCACAAAGCCCTCAATAACCACACCTCCTCATACCTGACCGACCTCCTCAAAACGCCACTCCCCATCTCCCCGCCTCAGATCATCTGATGCCGACCTCCTGTCCCCTATCGCCAAGTCCAAGCATCGCACCTTGGGGGGACAGAGCCTTTGCCATCGCTGTCCCAGCTCTCTGGAACTCTCTCCCTCCACAAAACAAATACGGTTTTGATCTGCAGCTCTGCATCGGTGCAGACTCGCTGTTCGGGGATCTTACTACCCACTACCACTTCACACTGACAGGATGTGGACAGCACTTCGTGTTGCAGACCCTCCATGGAACTGCACACATGAAGTGCAAGGAGACGTTTGAGAAAGGACCTGGTGCCCGCTTACAGGTGCATTACTGCCACTAAAGGTGCATTTCCACAAAGGGTTCCAGGGTATTTTAGCCCCCAGAACTACTTAGCCTGTTAGCATGAAGAGACTCAGCTGGTCTGTTTTAGATGGTGCTATATTTCATCACAGATGGATTCACTGAATCAACACGTGAGAGGAGATAAGCGCGAGTAGCAAAGACGTTTCAACACGGCTTTAAAATCCTTTTGAACTCAAAAAGCCGTGGCAGAGATCGGCCGGTGTTTTGGTTTAAACAGCGACCCTGTTAACTGGAGACTCTCAGCCGGATGCATCCCTCATAAACGTCTTTAGACGATCATTAAATATCTGATGAGGATATTTTGAAATCTTAATAAAAACTAAACTAGTTTGCATTCCCAGGAACTCCCTCTGTGTTTCAACAGCTGTGTAAACTCCACAAACACTGACATGTTCAGCTGAAGGTCTCCAGTTTACAGGGTCACTTTTAAAACCGGAACACCGGGAGGAGAGACGCAGCATTCACGGTGCACTGAGGGAAGACTACTGTTACAAGCTGCTAAATCAAGAGAAAAGTACACACACATACAAAAAAAGATAGAACAAATAAAAACTAATTAAATCGGTCAATTTGACCAACAACAATCCACGTGCAAAAAGAAATGGACCCAAAAGGAAACTACAAACAAATATTAATTGCACAGATCTGTGATGATTGTGATGCTAACTGAGTGAGCATTAGGAGCTACCAGGCTCCTAATGAGGCTTTTCCTACATCCCTACTCCAAGCTCTCTTTGGTTGAACTTCTTTTTGAAACAGGAAACATCCAGCCGTGGTGTCACCGTCAGTTCAGATAAAGCGAGAGCAGCTTATGTTTGTGCAAGGGCTTGCCTCCCCTCTTTGTTTACTCTGCATGATTTCCTTCCTTATTTGGTGCTAAGAAAGCTCTCCTTTTACAGTTTGTGTTTAACAGAAAGTCAAAGCTTGTAACAGATTGACTGAAGACGTCAGATGTCAGGATCTAAACTCTGGATCCTGTCTTTTGAAAATGTGTCTGCAGGAGTTCATTGACACAGTTGTTTTGAGTGCTGCCGTCTCATTGGTCATCTTCTTGATTTTAACCCACTTTGAATGTAGCCATATAGAACATACCTTTGTGGTATCTTTAGCCTCTTATAAATAACAACTCTGGAAATTCTTTAAAAACTTTCCTGAGCTCAGCCTTAAAGTTTTCCAGAGTTGCTCGTCCTCAGGTCTGAAATCTCTGACTGACAAGGAGGAGATGAGTCACAGGAAGCAGGACATGACACTGCAAAAGTCACAGCGTGATGTTTGCACCACTATGACGGTCAAAGCAACAGAGTCCAGCTTCACAAACGGACGGATGTGAAGATATCGCTACTTGGAAGTGATTCGCCTTCTGCAACTCTGCATGATTTTATTCATCCTGGAGTTTTGTGCAGATTTGAAAACAGCTTTTGTCATCCTCGTATTAAAAAGTGAATCCTTCCCAAGCTGCAAGGTCATTTCAGTTTTCTCTCTTATACTATCAAACCTTCATTGGATGCCATTAAAGGGTTCTTTTGGAACATTTCCAGGCTGCACTTGTTGAATATTCTTAGAATCTGACTCAACTTTGGAGAAACATGTGTCATCATAGAGCAGCTGCTTCCTACGATGAACACAACTCACAAAATTCCCATTAGGAAATGTTGACAACAAAAGCAGACATTACGGGACATGCAGTCACTTTAACTGTAAGATGTTGACTCCAGGTTATCTTGCTTCCTGAAAGTGAAACCAAAAGCTCCTGCTCTGAATGGGACTGGTAGGTTGTTTCATGAGCTCCAGGTTGAAGCTGTTCTTTAAGAGGAACACTAACAGACCACATTTGTAGTAAAAGAAAAAAAAAAATCCCATCTTAAGTAACACAGAAATCTAGAGAAATAACACTCAGTTACAGATGACTGAGGAACTGTTATTTACTACTGTCGCACAAATAGAGAATTAAAATGTTTTTTCCACACCATTAGACAAAGCTTTTTCAGACAACCCTGAGCCTGGAGGCAGCAGACTCACTTCATCAGATGAGACAATCTTAAAGAGAACCTGCATGAAGACACAAAAACACAAGGCTTTATAATCCTTCCTGAAGTGTGAATGTCTCACATCTTAATATACATCATGGATTATAGATTCTAAATATGGATACGGGTTCTGGGAAAAAGAATACATTTCTAATAAATGATAAAATGGTGCTGTGTCATTAAAAACAGCATGTACACTATTGTTCTGATACCATTAGGTGGCTGAAGGGATATGTGAGTAATGCTACTGTTAATTTTTTGAAAGCGTTTCAGATCAATTACTTGAAAAGTCTAAATGCTGTCATGTTGAGTCCACAAGGAATGAAATGACCCTCTGTTTTAAAGGATACAAGTGGGATTTACTTGATTCAAACCTATGAGAAGCATTATTTTGTGCATTTATTCTGATGCAAAACCATTCTGTAACCATTCAGAATTAGGGTTAGGGTTAGGGTTAGGGTTAGGGTTAGGGTTAGGATTAGGGTTAGGATTAGGGTTAGGGTTAGGAATAGGGTTAGGGTTAGGGTTAGGATTAGGGTTAGGGTTAGGGTTAGGATTAGGGTTAGGATTAGGGTTAGGATTAGGGTTAGGAATAGGGTTAGGGTTAGGGTTAGGAATAGGGTTAAGGTAAGGGTTAGGGTTAGGATTAGGGTTAGGGTTAGGGTTAGGATTAGGCATAGGGTTAGGATTAGGGTTAGGAATAGGGTTAGGGTTAGGATAAGGGTTAGGAATAGGGTTAGGGTTAGGGTTAGGATTAGGGTTAGGGTTAGGGTTAGGATTAGGGTTAGGATTAGGGTTAGGGTTAGGGTTAGGGTTAGGATTAGGGTTAGGGTTAGGGTTAGGATTAGGGTTAGGATTAGGGTTAGGATTAGGGTTAGGGTTAGGGTTAGGATTAGGGTTAGGGTTAGGGTTAGGATTAGGGTTTGGGTTAGGGTTTGGGTTAGGATTAGGGTTAGGGTTAGGGTTAGGGTTAGGATTAGGGTTAGGGTTAGGGTTAGGATTAGGGTTAGGATTAGGATTAGGGTTAGGGTTAGGGTTAGGGTTAGGGTTAGGGTTAGGAATGCACTGAGAGAGCTAAGCAGGGAAAGGAACAAACTGGGAGCCGGCTCTCTCTCTCAATGTGAGCCGGCTCTTCTGATTCACTATAAAGCATCGACTCTCAGAGCCGCAGCTTTTGATCATGACACATCACTAATGTGTTACATCTGTGTTACAATTATGAGGGGGTCTTTGGACAATTTTCTCACCTGTAAGGGGTCCCTGGTGTAGAGCTTTGTAAGTTAGTAAAAAAAATTTGAAATCAATGTGGAATTTAACAGGAAGCCAGAATCTGAGTTATGTGATCATCAGTATCAGTGACAAAAGCACGACTGCCTGAGCTGCATGAGCTGTTAAAGCTGTTCTACACCATCCTGATAAAAGCTGCTGGTGCTTAAAGGTCTATCTGTAGTTCAGCAACCTGAGGGTAACAATGAGGACTAAATGGTTTTAGCAGCAGTGGGTTGGAGGTTGCGGTAGACTTCACTCAGCTTTACAACCCACAGAGACAGATCTTCATCAGTCTGATATTTCACGACAGCACTTCCTTCTGCTGTGTGGTTTGTTTTTGTTTTTATTTGTGCTGGGGATGAGGGAAGGACGAGGTTTGATGCACATAAAACTTATTTTTCTGTATCTAAGTTTGAGTTTGGTGTGCATGTGTCTTGGCTGACCTTGTCCTGTTGTTACTCATTTACTTGCCTGAGCAGGACAATGGCTTAAAGGTGGAGTTAAAGCACACTAAGACAGGAAACAATGTTTTCTAATGAGCAATGTTCTTTAGTTTTAGGTCACACTGGAAACTGGTCATGCTCTGTGAAACGTTTGTCATATTTGCAAACCTTGGAAATACTAAGGCATGAATAAACCTCCTTAATTTCCTTTTTTTATTCTTGAAATTGCATTTTTGTTACATCATTTAATTTCCATCAACATCTGAAAACCATTCAGCTGAACAGAAAGTGAGAGTCGCCCTCTTGCTCTCGTGTGACTCAGCTTTCCCACAGAGGATGACTCGACATGTCAGAGCAGGAGAAGCCTCGGGTGAACCACTATCAGTAACCACGGCTGTGTTCTGCTTACACTCAGCGATCAGCCGTAACCACACAGACAGCATGTGCTACACTGCGGCACATATGAAATCTACTCACAGTGATTTGATTAGTCAGACCTGTTTAACATGTCAAATGTGCCGTGAAGAGAAAAATGTAATGCCTCATGCCAAATCAAAGCATTAGTCAGATTTTCCATCTGCAGTCCTCGTGATTCAGTGGGCTAAAAACAATTTAACAACAGGTGTGACTAAGAATGTCACGGCTCATTTGTCAGAGCTTCATTACCGTGACGAATCCAAATATCTGCTGTGACTGGAACATTTGAAAGACTGCTTCTCAGAGTTCGATGTTTTGTTTGGCAGCTGAGAGGATGTGGAAAGATGTTTTGAGAAGACTTAAAAAGGTTATTCATTTCATCTTTAGTTTCTGACTCATTTCCTTCTTCAGAGATGATATCTGCCCTTTAGAAACACTTATATATGATGCTCTCAGTTTCCACACCTGCAGTTTGTTATTTACAGTCCAATGTTGACATGCTGAAGCAAAGCACTGCAGAGTGTCGCCTATAAAGGGAGACTTGAGCACTGCTTTTCACTTTTCTTCTGATGCATTTAGCCGTGCATGTCGTCCAGTTTTATTTGAACTAGTTGTAGATATGTCACTCTGTGGACAACTTTAATTTACTGTACTTTCTTAATCAATCAATCAATCAATCTTTATTTTTATAGCGCCAAATCACAACAAACGTTATCTCAAGACGCTTTCACAATCATAGGAGGTCTAGACCACTCTATGTCAAATTATGAACAGAGACCCAACACCAAGACAGGGTAAGACTCAGTCTGACCCCACCTTAATCCATCATGAGCATTGCACCTCACAGTATTTAGCTAGTTACAGTGGTGAGGAACAGGCAGAAACCTCCAGCAGGACCAGACTCATGTTAGACAGCCATCATGCCTCGACCGAGTTGGGTCTGGAAAGACAGATAGAGGGGAGTAAGAGAGAGAGGTGATAGTGATGAGACGAGTCGTAGAAGCTGTTGCCGCTGGAGTCCAGCACGTCCGTATCAGCTGGAGTCCAGATCGTCCGCAGCAGGAGGACGTCTACGGCAGCTCAGAGGAATCTACGAGACAAGGGAGCTCAGGGACTCCAGAAAGGTCTATGGTTAGTAACTTTAATGGGACAGGCAGAGTTAAAGTAAGTGATGAAGGGGTTGTGGGGGAAGAGGGTGAGCTAGGATCCCAGAGTGTCAGTGTGCCAGTTCCCCCGGCAGTCTAGGCCTATAGCAGCATGACAAAAGCTGGTCCAAGCCTGATCCAGCTCTAACTATAAGCTTTATCAAAAAGGAAAGTTTTAAGTCTACTCTTAAAAGTAGAGAGGGTGTCTGCCTCCCGGACCCTGACTGGTACATGATTCCAAAGGAGAGGGGCCTGATAGCTGAAGGTTGAAGAACAAGTCCATTAAAGCCTCATTGCAACACTTCTTGCAGTTTATCCAGAGTCATTTAACCCTCCTGTTATGTTTGTTTCTCTGGAACAGCAGGGTTAGGGTTAGGGTTAGGGTTAGGATTAGGGTTAGGGTTAGGGTTAGGGTTAGGGTTAGGGTTAGGGTTAAGGTTAAGGTTAAGGTTAGGGTTAGGGTTAGGGTTAGGATTAGGGTTAGGGTTAGGGTTAGGGTTAAGGTTAAGGTTAAGGTTAGGGTTAGGGTTAGGGTTAGGGTTAGGGTTAAGGTTAAGGTTAAGGTTAGGGTTAGGGAACAGCAATAAATGTTCCTGGGTCAATTTGACCCGGGGCGTATTCAAATTATCCAAAAGTGTCAGAATCCCAAAAAAAATCCCAATTTACACTACCGTTCAAAAGTTTGGGGTCACCCAGACAATTTTGTGTTTTTCATGAAAACTCACACTTTATGTATCAAATGAGTTACAAAATGAAAAGAAAATATAGTCAAGACATTAAGAATGTTAGAAATAATGATTTTGTCCTTCAAACTTTGCTTTCATCAAAGAATGCTCCCTTTGCAGCAACTACAGCTTTGCAGACCTTTGGCATTCTAGCTGTTAAGTTGTTGAGGGAATCTAAAGAAAATTTCACCCCACGCTTCCTCAAGCACCTCCCACAAGTTGGATCGGCTTGATGGACACTTCTTGCGTACCATACGGTCAAGCTGCTCCCACAACAGCTCAATGGGGTTGAGATCTGGTGACTGCGCTGTCCACTCCATTACAGACAGAATACCAGCTGCCTGCTTCTTCCCTAAATAGTTCTTGCATAATCTGGAAGTGTGCTTTGGGTCATTGTCCTGTTGTAGGAGGAAATTGGCTCCAATCAAGTGCTGTCCACAGGGTATGGCATGGCATTGCAAAATTGAGTGATAGCCTTCATTATTCAAAATCCATTTTTAACCTGGAAAGCAGAGTCTCCTGTAGTTTTTAACCTGGTATGAGGTACAACCAGTAAACCCTGATCAGAGGACCTCAGTGTCCTGCTGGAGTTATACGGCTTCAGCAGTTCCCTGATGTAGACTGGAGCCTGACCATTGAGCGCTCTGTACACAACAACAAGAACTTTAAACTGGATTCTACATTAAACTGGAAGCCAGTGCAAAGATATGAGGATCGGAGTGCAGCAGTGTTTTAGACCACTTGGGAAGCATTGCTGAGACATGTGAAAAGAGAGTTGCAGTAATCCAGCCGAGATGACACAAAAGCGTGTCTAGCTCAGGTGTGGACACAAAAGATCTGAGATTGGCGATATTTCTTAAGCAATAGAAAGAAAAGCGATCCAAGCTATTCACATGCTGGTCCAGGCTCAGACCCTGGCCCACTTGGACCCCTAGATTGCGTAGGGCAGGTTTAACAGCAGAGGACAAAAACCCAAGGCTTCTCCTCACCTCTGGAACAACACGGTCAGGAGCCGAGTTTAGAACTTCAGTCTTATTTGAATTCACCTGAAGGTAATTCTCTGCCATCCAACGCTGCATACAGTCCCCACAATCAAGCAGGATCGACGACTTACAGATATTATACACTGCTCATGACAAAGAGCTTGCCTTATTTATAAAAAGTTTTAAAGCTCCTTCAGTTGGTTGCAGGTGTGTTTAAGTGTGCAGGGACCATAGACTGTATAAAGCATGGACAGACTCAGTGATGTCACTCATTGGTATCTGGAAGTACTCTTACTTTGTGCTAAGCAATAACCAGAGAGGTGCAGCCAAGGCATGCATAATTAATATTTGGTTGCTGTTTACAACAACCTGTTAGTCAAATCAACCACACCCCTAATTATACACAAGGAGTTACAAAGACAATTCACCCTCTGTACTGTTTACACAAGGAACACCAGCTCTTTACTTTGGGCTCTGATGGGGAGTCCTCAAGTGGACACTTGAAGAACTGCAGCTTTTAGCTCTTCTGCATTGGCTTCACTTTCAAACCGGCCCCTTCCCGATAACCACTCCACTCTGGAGGGCCCTCCGTCTAAAGTCACACCCACAGCAGGATGAAGCACTTCATCATCAGGGAGGCAGGATCAGATACAGCTGCCAGCTTTGGGACGAACCCCTCTCACCCTCTGCTGAAACACAGACTTTATATAAGCATGCTTTTATTTTACTCATGTAACGTTGTTAACAGGAGGAAAAACATGCAGAGTAATACATTACACTGTGTGATGGTTGGGATACCAGTCCTGCATTGGTGCAGACTCACTGTTCGAGGATCTTACTACCCACTCCCACTTCACACGATGTGGACAGCACTCAGTGTTGCAGACCCTCCATGGCACTGCACACATGAAGTGCAAGGAGAGGTTTGAGAAAGGACCTGGTGCCTGCTTACAGGTGGATTACTGCCACTAAAGGTGCATTTCGACCAAGAGTTCCGGGGTCTTTTAGCCCCCAGAACTCCTTCCTGAACTAAAAGGTTCCTGTGCCCCCATTGTTGTCTGCGTTTTGATCGCGGGCTGAAGTCCAGGGTGGATTGTGCAAATCAGGCCAGTGACGTATGGAGAGAAAAAAAAGTAAATGCACTACACCACCAGACCAGTAGAGGGCAGTAACACAAAGACGAATGCCATTCATCACAGATGACACCATAGAAGCAGACGGACAGGCAGGTATCATTATGAGCAACACAACAGTTAGCCTGTTAGCATGAAGAGACTCAGCTGGTCTGTTTTAGATGGTGCTATATTTCATCACAGATGGATTCACTGAATCAACACGTGAGAGGAGATAAGCGCGAGTAGCAAAGACGTTTCAACACGGCTTTAAAATCCTTTTGAACTCAAAAAGCCGTGGCAGAGATCGGCCGGTGTTTTGGTTTAAACAGCGACCCTGTTAACTGGAGACTCTCAGCCGGATGCATCCCTCATAAACGTCTTTAGACCATCATTAAATATCTGATGAGGATATTTTGTAAACTCCACAAACACTGACACGTTCAGCTGAAGGTCTCCAGTTCACAGGGTCACTTTTAAAACCGGAACACCGGGAGGAGAGCCGCATTCACGGTGGGCTGAGAGAAGACTACTGTTACAAGCTGCTAAATCAAGAGAATCACAGCTTCTTCTTTTGAAAAGTACACACACATACAAAAAAGATAGAACAAATAAAAACTAATGAAAGAAAGAGAAATCAAGTGAATCACAGATGTGTGTGATGTTATTGTGGACGACGGGTGGAATAAAAACACTTATCTATCAATCAGATGCGTTTAGCATTGCAGCCCTGCCCCCCAGGAAGGGGCTTTTTAGGGGGGAGATTACCTATCCCTAAACTAAATTTAGACCCTGGGTCCACCGGTCAAAACGCACGTAGTTCCGGGGTAAAGTTTCCTCCGATTGAAAAACCCCTTAAGAGGACTGGGGATCGGTGTAGGTTGAGACAAACTGTTGATTGATTGAAAGCAACATTTTAATGATAAGTATTGCTCTAAACACACATCTTCAAGGAGTGAATTAAACATGCACCAAAGAGTTTTTGTGAATGGGATTTTGCTGCAAGATGGCTCTCTAAATGCATGAAACATTCATCACTTTGCTGCCGGTTGCATTCTACAAAAGTAATGATTTAACCCCAAAACAAGAGTCCATGTTGCAGCAGCCACTGTCTCTTAGAAAAGTCAGCTGCTGTTTGGATGAAACTGAGCTGCAGGATCCTTATCTGTATGTCTTCATGTCAACAGATGATGTTTAGTTCCACTCCTGACTTTTTTCTTTATATGGAATGAAAAGTGCAGAAGAGCAGGAGATCTCTTGAAGTTCGACGTGAATGATCTCAGAAACCTGGAGGAGGAACTTGATGACCCGGGAGCTGAATGTTCACAGCTTGAGTACAAGCGGCGCTGTGTTTGTGCGTAGCTTCTAAACAGAGCATCATTAAAGTGGAGTAAAGGACAGATTAATGTGCCGTGTTGAGGCTGGGGGGGGGGGGGGGGCAGAGAAAAAGCTGTTTGCCACCAACTATTGACCGCTGGGTAAATATCAGACGCAGGAACCGAGCTCTGAGCTCAGTGGAAGACGTCATTCATATCACAGAGATATCACGGTTTAATCAATAAGAGACATTTATTGTTTCTGTCATAGCCTGGTCAGTAACTCTCAGACTCAGGACTACCAGCTCTCACTGCAGAGGTGAGAGTGCAGCTGTGTTGAGCTGTGGTGAACAACACTACGTAGAGTGTCATCTTCTACCTTGTACCAGATTCACACCTCTCAAGAATTACAGATCTTGCAAATTTCCCCAGGAAGTGGAAATGTGCAGTCAGCATTTCTTTGATTCTGAATCAAAGAAATGAAATCATATTTTCAGCTGAAGGTCTCCAGTTTACAGGGTCACTTTTAAAACCGGAACACCGTGAGGAGAGACGCAATCACAGATGGAAAAAACAATGACTGTGATTGATTTTTGGAAAAATTCTGAAAAAAAAAATTGAGAAAAAAAATTGAGAAAAAAAAAATGATTTTTTTTAAATTTTTTTCTTTAAATTGACAAAAAAAATAACCCAAAAAAATTTGACCAAAAAAAATTTGACAAAAAAATTTGGACAAAAAAAAATTTGACCAAAAAGCTGACCCTGTCGAAAATAAAAAAAATTCGGCAAACTTGAAATTGTTTTCCAAAAGCAGACAAACACAAAAAGAAGTGAAAATGTTGTGCCTGTGGTTAAAAACATAGGAAAAGCAATGAATGAATCAACACAAACACTGACACGTTCAGCTGAAGGTCTCCAGTTTACAGGGTCACTTTTAAAACCGGAACACCGGGAGGAGAGACGCATTCACGGTGTGCTGAGAGAAGACTACTGTTACAAGCTGCTAAATCAAGAGAATCACAGCTTCTTCTTTTGAAAAGTACACACACATACAAAAAAGATAGAACAAATAAAAACTAATGAAAGAAAGAGAAATCAAGAGAATCACAGATGTGTGTGATGTTATTGTGGACGGAGGGCGGAATAAAAACACTAATCTACCAATCAGACACGTTCAGCATTGCAGCCCTGCCCCCCAAAAGCCCCGGGACCTTTGAAAAGTACTACCCCTGCAAGAATGGGCTTTTTAGGGGGGAAATGAACTATCACCAAGTCCAAGCACTGCACCTTGGGGGGACAGAGCCTTTGCCATCGCTGTCCTAGCTCTCTGGAACTCTCTCCCTCCACACATCCTCAACTCTGACTCTCTTCAATCATTCAAAAACCACCTCAAGACCTTCCTGTTCAAAAAACCATACAACACATGACCTCTAACCCCGCCCCACTTCAGTCCTTGTTCTGTTTTAACTCATGTAAAACAACAACAACAACAATAACCGGTGACTGTACAGCAGAGCAGGATGCAGATTGATTCTTGGTTTATTCTGCATTTTGTGGAGTATTACTTTGTTGTGTTTAATAGATCTGTGAAGCCTTAAATAATGACCTCTTTGGATATTGTATGCGTGTTAATTTGTCTGCATCTTCATGGTCTGATCTTCATCTCTGAATAGAATCCCTGAAGAAGGCCCAGTGTGAAATCTTGCAGATGTTTTCAGTTTCTTTGAAGAATACAAAAGTTTCCTCACCTTGCACAGAAGCAGATTTTTCTGCATTCATTCCAAAGTAAATAGTTTTTTTTTTATAATATCTTAATGCTGCCCACGTTCCACCTGACAGTGTTTCTTTACAGAGAGGTTTACAGAAACTGAATATATGCATGCATTTGCATTCAGGAGGTTTAAACACATCCATGGTGCTTAGAAGACAATAATTCTCCTCCGGTGTGTCACTGCTGTTCCTTCAGAGAAAGGGAGTGTATCTTTAAACAATGAGACTTCCTGTAAAGCTGAAACATTTCCTTTAATGCCGTTTAGTTATTCATTCTCCACGGCTGACTCTGCAGCAGCACCCGTTCAGCCGGGTCTGAAGATCAAAACCGTATTTGTTGCCAAGTAGTGCCAATAAAAATATTTTAACACGACAGGGTTTGTGAGAGTTATCTCTGGAGTGCAAAGAAAACAAACATTTTCCTTCTCTGCGTGCTGCGGGGAAGTTTCCCCGGCCGTCTTTCCGGATCAGTCCTGGCTCTCGTCCAAACTGCACGTGTGCACTATTGCCCTGGAAATGAGCAATATAGTCTGTATGTACACTCAAAGAGCTGCAGGTGAAGTTGTTTTAGATTGGCCTTAAAAATCATAAAACCTGCAAACATGATTGTGTTATCAGCAGAGTGATTGCTACATACCTCTGTAAAGAAACTGCAGCAGAATAATAAACAGAGAACAGAATGCAGCAACGTTCTGCCCCTTTATCATCAGATACTTCTGCACACATCAGGGAGGTTTTTAAAAAGAGGGAACTGGTCAGTTATCAGCTTCCAACTTATCTGTGGTATGCAACTCTGAGCCCTCTGTGTGGATGATTCAGATAAATATCTTTGAATTTACTTGGCATGTTCATTTTCCAGGATGCATACCCAGTTTTTTCTTTCTGTGCAATGTTCTTACCCAAAACCTGTGATATAGCCAAGTTAAAAGGTGACATATCACGCTTTTTTCATCAATATATATTGGTCTAAGAGGTCCCCAAAACATGTCTTTAAAGTTTATGCTCAAAAAAACACTTTGAAATCAGATTTTGGTCTGCCTGGAAAGCCCTCTTCTTCAGCCCTCCTCAGAACAGTCTGTTTTCTCTCTGACCACGCCCCCTCAGGAAGTGGGTGTGGCCTCGGCTCTCAACCACGTTGATCTAATGTTTACATGTTGGCTGAATATACACGGCTGCTCACAGACCCGCGTTACTTCAACCCTCTGAATCTGATCCAGAATCTGATCCTGACGGAGAGGCGCCTGCAGCAGGACCTTTCTGAACCATTGGTCACAGATTTAGTGTTTCTTGTTGTTTTATTTGTCAGCATGTCGACGTGTGTCTTGGTACACAGCTACGAACATGTAGCTATGTGGCTATGCTAACTAGCGCTAGCACTTATCCATGATAAATAAAAATCATCCACTAGATCTTCAAATCTGCAGACGTGGGGAGTAAAACCGACCTTTGTGTTTATTAAGACAGCCTACAACTAGCATGCCTCCCTCCTAAGCTCCTTTTTAGCACACGTGTGCAGGGAATGAAAAACGGAGGAGGGGTTGAGTTGTATTTTATACAGTCTATGGGCTGAACAAGCTCCGAGCTCTGACTTCCTGTTACAGACCGGATGGCGTTGTGACGTATGAAAAACACTGCAAACTGAAACGGCTGGTTTCAGCACACATTTACAGAAAGGTGGAGAAATCAGAACAGGGGCAGAATGGATTCTTTTCATTCTCGGGGGGTTTGTAGACATGCCAGGGGAAAATATTTCAGGTAGAGAACCATTAAAAAGTCCATTTTGCATGATATGTCACCTTTAATGTCAAACCAGGTCAAGATCATAAACTGACTATTAGAGAGGTATGTAGGTTAGGAACACACACGTCTTGGTAACCTTACTTGACCCATAAAAAAGGAGGAATGCGCCTGAGGCAGCTTGTATTTCGTCTCCTGAGTCACACTGAGATATCTTATAAGACTTCAGGACGGCTGCTGACTGTAACGTCTGCAGAGCTAAAGACCCGCCCCACATTTGAAGGTTTGTTTGAGAGCACGCTTTTGGTTAAACAGTCACCAGTTGAATACTTGTTGAAGCCAGAAAGTTCAGTTAAAGCTGTAGACCTGAGAATTGACCTTTGACCTGACAGTTGTGAGATTTAAGTTCATGGGAAAGTCCAGAGTTTTTAAAACCAGGGTTTGTTAGGAGAATAGGGGGTCGGGAAGCAATCCAGGTGATCAAACAAAAATCACAAGCATTTGGATAAAAGAGAGGAAAAACAAAAAAATCAAATGAGCTAAATACAAACATGCCCCCCTTCTCTGGATGATATTTGCATACTGAAACTGAAGTTTGAGAAAGACCAAGTTAAACCTACTAAAACCAAAACCCAGTGGCCACCAGGCATGCTTTATAAGACCGATTCAGCACCAACAAATCAGACTCTGAGAAACTAGAAATGTTGAACAAAACACACAGACAGGTTTATTTGCAGAGCTTCTGCAGACTCCTTCACAACAAGAGCTAACTCTGAATGAAGCTGTCACTACCTCTGATGGTGAGATAGTGAGTCAGCACAGAGCACCTCAACCCAAGGCTGTACATAAATGCTTCACACACCTGGGCTTAATCAGGGACAATTAGACACACACACACCTGACCCTGCACTGAGATGATTCCCTCAGCAAACTTGAAATAAAGGTGTTAATCAGGCTTAATGGGAACTAAAAGTCTTGAAACAAACCTGAGTGCAGACTTAAGTCAGGAGCAGTGAGACGGGCTGAAATTGCTTTAAAGGTGACATATCATGCAAAATGGACTTTTCAATGGTTCTCTACCTGAAGTATGTGTCCCTGTCTACAAACCCCCTGCAAATGAAAATAATTCATTCTGCCCCTGTTCTGATTTCTCCACCTTTCTGTAAATGTGTGCTGAAACCAGCCGTTTCAGTTTTCAGTGTTTTTCATACGTCACAACGCCATCCGGTCTGTTAACAGGAAGTCAGAGCTCGGAGCTTGTTCAGCCCATAGACTGTATAAAATACAACTCAACCCCTCCTCTGTTTTTCATTCCCTGCACACATGTGTGCTAACAAGGAGCATAGGAGGGAGGCATGCTAGTTGTAGGCTGTCTTAATAAACACAAAGGTCGGTTTGACTCCCCACGTCTGCAGATTTGAAGATCTAGTGGATGATTTTTAGTTTCCATGGAAAAGTGCTAGCACTAGTTAGCATAGCTACTTAGCGACATGTAGCTGTAGCTGTAGCTGTAGCTGTAGCTGTAGCTGTAGCTGTAGCTGTAGCTGTAGCTGTAGCTGTAGCTGTAGCTGTAGCTGTGTACCAAGACACTCGTCTACATACTGACAAATAAAACTACAAGTAACAGAATCTGTGACCAATGGTTCAGAAAGGTCCTACTGCCTTTCTGGCAGAGGTCGGTTTGACTCCCCACGTCTGCAGATTTGAAGATCTAGTGGATGATTTTTACTTATCATGGATAAGTGCTAGCGCTAGTTAGCATAGCCACATAGCTACATGTTGGTAGCTGTGTACCAAGACACACGTCGACATACTGACAAATAAAACAACAAGAAACACTAAATCTGTGACCAATCCTTCAGAAAGGTCCTGCTGCAGGCGCCTCTCCGTCAGGATCAGATTCTGGATCGGATTCAGAAAGTTAAAGTAACGCGGGTCTGTGAGCAGCCGTGTATATTCAGCCAACATGTAAACAGTAGATCAACGTGCTGGAGAGCTGAAGCCACACCCACTTCCTGAGGGGGCGTGGTCAGAGAGCTCATTCTCATTTAAAGGCACAGACACAGAAAACAGACTGTTCTGAGGAGGGCTGAAAAAGAGAGGTTTACAGGCAGACCAGAATCTGATTTCAAAGTGTTTTTTTGAGCAATAAACTTTAAAGACATGTTCTGGGGATCTCTTAGACCAATATATGTTGATGAAAAGAGCGTAATATGTCACCTTTAACAGAATCTTTTGGGACACTTGATCCAAAAATGTTTTCTAAGATTCAAATGTAGTCATGTTCCTTTAAAAAGTTGACATTCATTGGCTTTCCTCTCCTTTCAGTCGTCCACGTTCACACAGACTGGATCCCCACTTCGACTGCTTTCATCCATTCCTACAAACGCCCGTGAAAAGATTTGAGACCTCTCAACATCACTCTTCATAAAAAGACCTGACAGCTGTTGATAAAGTACTGGTATGAACTTATCCATCAGTTGGATTTTCAGACCGTCTGAGGAAAGGTTTTGAACACGTCCGACTTTAAAAAAAAATTGCCCCAGAAACCTTCACTGCGTCTGACTCTGAGATGACTTTTTATTGATCCCCTCAGCTTTGTATCGCCCCGGTGATATTACGGTGTTCTTTTACAACGGCGGCTTCCATGCAAAGAGTTTCAGCGAGTCAATATTATTGATGCTCATTTAATCTGCTGTCAGTTTCCAGGAACAGCTGTCCACTGTCGACCAGATTAGATAGCCGAGGAGTGTTTCTGGTTTCCTGAGTGAAGCGGCACCACAGCTGCTGTTTTCTCACACAGACGATGTTTATACGTGAAGACAGGGAGACGCCTGACAGGATACACAGGGTGACATATATATATATACTTGACCTATAAGCATAAATATCAAATGCAATAAATTCAAGCAGCTGTCGGGAGAGCAAAAGACGTGGCATACAACGTCACAACTCCAAGGAATCCAATGAATGATGCAAGATACAGAACTTATTAACTAAATAACTAATCTGGTTTTGATCTTGTGATAAATATTAATCATTACAAACACCCAGTTCATCCTCAGTGTGCACTGAGTCATCATCTCTGCAAAAGATAATAACAAACATCCTTTAATCTCAGTTTAAATCGATGTCCCTGCTGCTAAGTGATTCAAATCCACTTCCCTGTTCTTTATAAGAATTAAATTACATTTTATTGATCCTGTGTTTTTGGTTTGTTTTGGTGGTTGGCCAGGCTGTCACGGATTAACTATAATAAACAGAGAAACAATGTAATGATACCCGACCCGTATCCGCACAGGCATAAATGTTTATTCAAGACACGTCACTTCTGGACGAGATAAAACCAGCAGTGTTTGTTTAACAGGGGTTATAAAGCTTGACGAATCCTCCACGTGAGGACCCAAACAGTGTGCAGGCTCGGAGCAGCAATATAAATAAAGCTTTAAGAGAGGGAGTGTAAGAGAGAGAGAGACGGCATTAGGCAGGAAAGCAGTCTTAAGAGGGGTGAGTACTGTGCAGTGCATAATGCGCTCCCTGAGAGCCGTTACATGAAGGGGGGACCGGTGAGGATGTCTTTTTCACTGCAGAGTTTCTGCATGAGAGCACTTCAGGACTGTTAAGCAAGGTGTTGTGTTTTGCAGTGTTTACTCACCCTGCAGAAATAAGTTTCAGGCATGATCGTGATTTAAAAATGACGGAAAGGTGATCAAATATGAAGATTTGGCTCTTTGCTTCATCCCATCATGCATCACTCATCTTGATTTCCTTCCTTGCTCTCAACCCTTTATGTAGTTTGTTGTTAAAGGAAGTTTACAGAAGTTAAATTTGGACAATGTGTGTTTTTGGATGTCACAATTTTTGCTCTCTTAGTTAACAGGAACCACAGAGGATGAAGTGAGTTTGTGGGAAGGGATGATGCACTCATTTAGCTATTTATATGAATATGGTACGGCAGCATTTTAATACATAACAGTAAAAAAGTAGCATACACTACCAGTCATAGGTTTGTAAACACCTTCTCATTCAAGGGTTTGTATTTATTTTAATTATTGTAAACACTGTAGATTAATACTAAAGACATCAAAACTATGAAAGAACATATATGGAATTATTGAATGAACATAAAAGTGTTAAACAAAGCAGAATCTGTTTTATATTTTAGATTCTGTAAAGTAGCCCGCTTTTTCCTTCATGACAGCTTTGCACACTCTTGGTATTATTATTATTATTATTATTTTTGCACATCATTAAAACAACAACAACAATATATGTAATGGAATCGAAAACATTGTGGAAGGGAGGTTAGAAGCCCCAAGAGGCATATAAAAAATACCTTCCCTCTTGCTAAACAAAAAGTTATATATAATTCCATAACTGTACATTTAAAAGACACATAGTAAAACAATGATGTATATCAGAGAAGTATGTCTAGACTTGTTAAATAAGCAACCTTTTCAGATGCTTTTTGAAGGATGATAGTGAAGATGCTGATTGTAAAGATGTGGGCAGATTGTTCCAGAGAGATGGTCCTACTGATTAAGGGAAGTCCGGCAAAAGGGGAGGTGAAAGCTGCTTCATGAAGTGGTCTCCTGGAATGGTTTTTCTAATTAACATGAGCCTCGTCAAGAGTTCATTTGTAGAATGACTTGCCTTCTTAATGTGTTTGAGACCATCAGTTGTGTTGTTCAGAGGTAGGGTTAGCACACAATGGATCGCCCTATTTGACTACTGTTGTAATCCAGATTATGGCAAAACCAGATTATTTCATAGTTTTGATGTCTTCAGTATTAATCTACAATGTTGAACATAATTAAAATGAATAAAAACCATTGAAGGAGAAGGTGTGGGCAAACTTTTGACTGGTAGTGTATCTTAAAAGTATCTCATGTGAAAGAGAAAGTACCCATAGGAAAATAAATTTAGAGAGGAGATCTCAAAAGTGTTTCATTTCTGTCTCCTAGGCAACAATGAGATCTGTTTGAAAGCAAAATGAGACTATAGCTTATGTCTCCTGTTTCTCATTCTTGCCTCCAGACAGAAGTTTCAAAAAGTCTCAGCTTAGTCTCCCTTTCAGGTCAAAAGGAGATCTGGTCTGAATCTGAAATGATTCTCAGGTATTTCTCAAGTGTTGTGACTCCTTTTGAGCTCAGGTGGAGAAATCAGGGAGCTCTCTCAACTGTCTCAATCTAACCTCATCCATTTGTTTTTGTCAGACTCAGTTTTTGTGTCCCAAGTTGAGCTCAGATGGAGCAAAGAAAGAGCCTGAGCTCATCTTTTCATGAACATTTATAGTGCCCTGCAAAATTAAGATAACAATGTAATTGTCCACAAACTTACAATTCTCATTTAAACATTTGAACCACTTCAAGATCAGATATTTAGATGTGAAATGATCTCTTCTTTGACTTCACAGTATGGTCCTTCCTTTGCAAGTCTGTTTGAGAACAAAACAACTTCACAAAGATTTAGTGGATTTGAGAGAAATTGTAAGAGATTTCATACAACAGGTATGACCGACCATTTATTTAAAATATGGGCCACAAAAGGGCTGACCAGATTTAGCCAGATTATTATAAGTAAAGGGGCGGATTCTTTTGGGCGCTGGTGGTCTAACAGAGACAACACATACAGAGGCTACAGTCCTCGTCTCAGGGGTCACCGATTCGATTCCCGGCCGGTCGACCATTTCCTGCATGTCGTCCCCCGCTCACTACTCCCCACATGTCCTGTCTCTCTTCAGCTGTCCTGTCAAATAAAGTTCAAAAGGCCAAAAATATATTTAAAAAAAGAGAAGAAAATGAGCCATTAATGAGATCTCTCATTTAAGTCTCAAATAAGACTCATGTCATGGTCTCAACTATTTCTCCTAGTGAATTTTATGAGAAACTAATGAGAAACTAATGAGAACAATTTGAAACTTGAATGAGGCTGAAGTGAGAATCTCAATTTTGTCTCCAGAGACTTAGAAGAGAAAGCCTTGAGCAGTAACATTTTCCTCTGGGTAACTGGAAAGTCTGTTCTTTTATGTCAGATTTTGGAGGTTTACATGTTTCAAGAGGATTTCAATTACAAGTAAGAGAAATAATAAATCTTAAAGCACAGGAAGAAGGAAGGACAAACTAAGAATAGAAACTCAACTAGAAGAAAAACATACTTTTGTGAAAAAGAGGTGAAAAAAACAAGAATGTTATTCAAACTGTGCCTCCAAAAATGTTCTGAGGAGCCCAAAAAGTTAGGGGTCTGAACTAAAGAAAACAAGCCAACCTTTAATCTCTGTATCTGCTTCTTTTTAGAGTCTGCCACGATGATTTGGACCTGGATTTATCTCACTGCCCTCCTTCCTGGAGCACTCACATCCCCGACTCCATCCCCACCCCCCAGCACCACTATTACTGAAGGACCCTGTCACATCCACAGCTCTGGCCTCTCTGCAGACTGTAAGGGACAACAGCTGGACACCGTCCCGTGGACACAGTTCCCCTCCACGCTGGAAGAGATAGACCTGTCCTATAATAAACTCCAGGCTGTCCACGCTGATGACTTCCTCCGCCTCCCTCGGCTCCGCACCCTCCTCCTGAACTACAATAACATTTCACACATTGACAGTGACGCCTTTAAAAACAACCAGGTGCTGGAGCATCTCGACATCTTTAATAACTCCCTCCAGGAAATTCCTGCCACGGCTCTGGCTCCTCTGTTGAATCTGAAAAGGCTCTTCATGTCAAATAACCTTTATAAACACGCCACTCTGGATGAGCGCTTCTCCAAATTTGTCAAACTCCAAGTTCTGTCGATGGGCGGCCCGTTGGTGATGGGTCTCAAGAAGGCGGATTTCCAGCCCCTGAAGAACTTGAGGTTACACGGCTTTGCGATCAAATGCTCCTCTAATCTGAGTTACTACGAGCCTGGGAGTTTAGAGGTCATCCGGACATTCCAGATGGGCTTCGACATGGCCATAGATCAACGACCAGCCGCCCTGCATCACATGCTGCGAGACCTCGCCAACAAGACCTTCAGCGTCATCCAGTTCCGCAACCTGTTTGAGTTCATGTACTACATGGGAGAGGACGACATCTTCCAGGGGTTGAGATACGTCACAGCCCAACAGCTCATCTTCCACCGGGGGAAATTCAACGAGAATCTCATGAGGATGGCTCTGATGAACCTGCAAGATGCATCCATCAGAAATCTGAGACTCCAGTATGTCGACTTTGCACGCTCACCTACGTTTATCGACAGCGGCGGAGACTCCGGTATCACAAATCTGGCACTGAATAAGTTGGATCTTTGGTGAGTAGCTTCTCATTCTAGGGCATCAGGTGCCAGAGTAGGATGTACTAAAGTGTGGGTGTAATGTAGCTGTATCATGTCATATACCAGGAGTTACAAGACTTAGGAGAGGTCAGCCTGTCTCACTCTGAACTCAACAAAAACTCAGCTGATCAAGAGCCTTGGACGTACCCAGTCATCTCAATCTATAGGTGCATTTCAACCAAGAGTTCCAGGGTCTTTTAGCCCCCAGAACTACTTCACCCAGAACTAAAAAGTTTCTGTGCCCCCATTGTTGTCTGCGTTTCGACCGCGGGCTGAAGTCCTGGGTAGATTGTGTAAATCAGGCCAGTGACGTATGGAGGGGAAAAAAAGGAAATGCACTACACCACCAGACCAGTAGAGGGCAGTAACACAGAGACTAAGGCCATTCATCACAGATGACACCATAGAAGCAGACAGGCAGGTATCATTATGAGCAACACAACAGTTAGCCTGTTAGCATGAAGAGACTCAGCTGGCGCTGTTTTAGATGGTGCTATATTTCATCACAGATGGATTCACTGAATCAACACGTGAGAGGAGATAAGCGCGAGTAGCAAAGACGTTTCAACACGCCTTTAAAGTCCTTTTGAACTCAAAAAGCCGTGGCAGAGATCAGCCGGTGTTCTGGTTTAAACGGCGACCCTGTTAACTGGAGACTCTCAGCCGGATGCATCCCTCATAAACGTCTTTAGACCATCATTAAATATCTGATGAGGATATTTTGAAATCTTAATAAAAACTAAACTAGTTTGCATTCCCAGGAACTCCCTCTGTGTTTCAACAGCTGTGTAAACTCCACAAACACTGACACGTTCAGCTGAAGGTCTCCAGTTTACAGGGTCACTTTTAAAACCGGAACACCGGGAGGAGAGACGCATTCACGGTGGGCTGAGAGAAGACTACTGTTACAAGCTGCTAAATCAAGAGAATCACAGCTTCTTCTTTTGAAAAGTACACACACATACAAAAAAGATAGAACAAATACAAACTAATGAAAGAAAGAGAAATCAAGTGAATCACAGATGGAAAAAACAATGACTGTGAATGTTTTTTGGAAAAATTTGACAAAAAAAAAAGTTTGAAAAAAAAGTTTTGAAAAAAAAAAATTTGAAAAAAAGTTTTGAAAAAAAAGTTTTGAAAAAAAAGTTGAAAAAAAAGTTTTGAAAAAAAAGTTTAGATTTTTTTTTGGGAAAAAAATATATTTGACAAAATTTTTTTTGGGGAAAAAAAAAAAAGACAAAAAAAAATCACAGATGGAAAAAACAATGACTGTGAATGGTTTTTGGAAAAAATTGACAAAAAAATTTTTTGACAAAAGAAAATTTGAAAAAAAAAATTGACAAAAAAAATTAGGAATTTTTTTTTTTTTTTGAAATGTTAAAATTAATTTTGAAGAAAGAAATGTGAAAAAGCAAAATGAAAAAAAAATTGGCAAAAAAGTTGAACCGGTGAATCCCAGCTTCTTCTTTTGAAAAGTACACACACATACAAAAAAGAGAGAACAAATAAAAACTAGTGAAAGAAAGAGAAATCAAGTGAATCACAGATGTGTGTGATGTCATTGTGGACGGCAGGCGGAATAAAAACACTGCGGTTAATCTACCAATCAGACACATTCAGCATTGCAGGCCCTGAACCTCGAAAGTCCTGGGACCTTTGACAAGTACTACCCCCCAAGCATGGGCTTTTCAGAGGGGAGATTATCTACCCCTGAACTAAATTTAGACCCTGGGTCCACTTGTCGAATTGCATGTAGTTCATTGATTTACCACAATGCACCCCTAACTCTTTGAAATCTCTTCTCTCAGGTATATCAGCAACCCTGATGTGCTGCGCTTTGACTGGCGCTTCACCTGGCTCAACAAAATAAAGCACCTCTCCATCCAGTATGTCTACTTCACCTCTGTTCCCTGTGACTCCTGGGTTGAGATGACTGACGTGGAGCTTCTGGATGTCTCCAATAACCGCCTGAAGGACGAGAACCTTTTCAACCAACGCTGCCATTACGAGGGCACCATGCCGAGCCTTCACACCTTCAATCTGAACAACAACGACCTGACCAGCTTGAAAGACCTGTCATCGGTCACCAGAGAGTTCAAGCAGCTGCGGGAGCTGGACATTAGCAACAACAAACTGGGAGCTGTTGAAAAAAGTCAGGGCTGCGTTTGGCAGAAGAATATAACTCGCCTCATCGCTCATCACAACCAGTTTGAGAGTGAATCCCTCGGCTGTCTTCCCACCTCGGTGCGCTACCTGGACCTCTCCTACTGCAACCTGGACCAGCTGGACATGACGTATTTTCAGGAAGCCACCAACCTGAAAGAGCTCCTGCTCAGTGGGAACAAAATCAAGTTCATCCCCTCTAAGTGGGCGAGTCCATCCCTGCAGACGCTCGCTTTAGACGGGAATTCCTTCGGTCTCATCAGCAAGGCATCCTTCCAGGACATGCCTCTGCTGTCACGCCTGAGAGCGGGGAACAATCCTTACCACTGCACCTGCGAGCTCCATGCTTTCGTGCAGGACACGACGATGAAGGGTAAAGTTAACCTCACAGACTGGCCTGAGAACTACAGGTGCTACCACCCCGAGCCCTTCCTCAACACGTTCATCTCCAAATACCTACCGGGTCAACTTGCATGTGATATCAGACTTGTAATCATCATCTGTGTCGCAACCACTGCTCTGGTGATCTTCATACTCATGCTCATATGCTACATGTTCGACCTGCCGTGGTACACCAAAGCTACCTTCCAGATCATCCGGGCCAAATACAGAGCTCACAAAGAACTGGCGGCAGGCGAGCCAGGAAGCTTCGCGTATCATGCCTTCATTTCCTACAGCCACTCTGATGCAGACTGGGTGAGGGATCAGCTCCTGCCTTGTTTGGAGAGTAACAAGAACCCCTACCGCCTCTGTATTCATGAGAGGGACTTCATGCCAGGACGGTGGATCATTGATAACATCATTGACAACATTGAAAACAGTCGGAAGGTAAGAGGCTTGTGCGTGCCAGCATTCATGATTACTGGAACACCTAACAGTTACATGAGAGGAACTCTTGCAGGAGTGAAGTCTGTGCAAATAGAGCCCACGTCAGGTTTGAGGGGGAAATGCTCATTATGAAACCTGAAGGCTGGTTTGAGGAACTTAAGGTTAGAGCAGCTGAGGTCTTGGGTAAGGTGGGCTTCCGATGGAAAAATAACAGACCAGGCCTTCTCTCTCTCTCTCTCTCTCTCTCTCTCTCTCTCTCTCTCTCTCTCTCTCTCTCTCTCTCTCTCTCTCTCTCTCTCTGATACTAACATTTAATGATCACGTCTCAAGTTGCCGGTTGTGATCAGTGGCACTGACATTGTAGCTGTGCAATTTCCTTTACTTAAAAATGACTTAGACATGGAGGTGTGTGTGTGTGTGTGTGTGTCTTGCAAACTCCTGTTGCTTAGTGAGCCTTTAATGGTTCAAAATAAAGTGATTAATCTGTGCTTTATTTTGAAACACACTACCAGTCAAACGTTTGGAAACACCTTCTCATTCAAGGGTTTGTATTTATTTTAATAATTTGAAACACTGTAGATGAATACTGCACTATAAAGGCAAAGTGCAGTAACTATGCAAACTTTAAAGTTTTTGGACTGGCTAGACCAGGGGTGTCCAAAGTGCGGCCCGGGGGCCAATTGCGGCCCAAGGTCCATTTATTTATGGCCCCAAGCTTCCATATTAAAATGTGTTATTTATAGCACAGAAATGAATCACATTCTGAATCATCTGTACATTTGTAGTTTCTTTCAAGCGCACACACAAAACTAAAGTCAATCCAGAAACGTCTCAAAAAGCTTCATATGGACTACTTCTATAAAGCCAAAGTTGACAGGTTTTCAACTTAATGTTTTCATCATGATGTGAAAATGTTCTTGATGAACACTAAAAGTACAGAAGACACAAAAGAGGACACAAGACAAGATCAAAATTATGAAATTGTGCAGAAAAGGCAAAATTTGGTGCATAAAACTAAACTTGAAACAGAACTCAGGAAAATAATTATTTTGTCCTTAAAATGTTGTCTGCTGGTCAGAAAAGTCTTAAAAACAACATGAAAAAGAAGTGTGATGAAATCCACATCGTGATCCTTCCATAGAAAAATAATGATACAATATTTTTCTCACACTGCCCGACCATTTTCATCCAGAAGATAAAGTTTGCTAATGTATACATGGCTTGTGGAGAACTGAGGACTACCTATTTACTGATGTATTGAGAAAAAATTAAAATAATTGTTATCAAATGGAGATTTCATATATAACTTTTATGATGCCTAAGTCTCGGTAGGAGCCGCTGGCCCTGAGGCAGTCTGACAACATCAAAAGTGGCCCTCTTTGAAAAAAAGTTTGGACACCCCTGGGCTAGACAAATATGTTGTAGGTAGATCGATGTTAATGCATTCATGTGATGTCTTTTCCTGAAGACATTTCCATGTACAAAATCCAAAACCATAATGTGACCTATGACCCCAAAAATGCAGATACTGCACTCAAAGAAGCAGGTAGGCTGAAATCGTTTGTCTGACTGTGTGACTGACTCTTTCCTATGCTAGTGGCTAGCAAGCTAACTGTCTACAATATTACTATTTCTCAGAATGCTCATATAAAGCTTACTCTCCTTCTTACTGATCTCAGGATATTTGCGTTTCAACACAAGTTCAACCACCCTCTCGCCTTGAGATTCTGACTGATGTTGATAGGGGAGTGTTTGTTTGCTGGTAAACAAATGATCAATGCAAAGCAGAACACTTTATGTGCAAACAAGCCCCAGAAAACAAAGTCAGAGAGTGGTTTACACACTTACTGCAGTTTGGCTTTGTACAGTAGTCCATTATTTTGTTGCTGTTCAAAGCCAAACCGCATTAAGTGGCAGTAACAGCACTTCCTGCGGTTTGGCTTGGTTTTTGTCTGAATTTTGTAGTTACTGCAAATTTGACATCTGTTTTTTCTTTGAAACAGAACACAGTTGAACCAGGAAACTTTGTCAGATGATACAATGGATGTCACAAAGAACAATTCTAGTCTTAACTCAATTTTGACCAAATGTGTAGTTACTGCACTTTGCCTTTGTAGGGCAGAATACTGAAGCACTGTGCATGTCAAGCAAAGGCTGACATTCAGCTCTTGTTTATCCAGTCAAGAGACAGTGTCCAAATCATGTGCATGAAGTCAATCACATCATAATTCAGAGGACATTTGTTGCACTCAATTCCATGTTTTAAATTCATACACAGACTCTCAAAGGCATGTGTAGTTCGTTGACCTCTAGTTCTACTTTTTGCTGACGATGTAGCGCTCTCTGCTGCGATGAACTGTGACCTCCAGCTTGGACTAAGTGGTTTTCAGCCTTGTCTAAAGGTCTGGAGTCAGCTCATGTTGACCTGAGGTTACTGTCGCCCTGAAGAAAGAGGTGCAAATAACTGGAGGGGCTTAAAATATCAGAGCACAGCTTCTTCTGACTTCCCAGAGTGTCTCAATTTAGTAACCTCTACATGGTGAAACTTTAGACGTGTTTGTTTCACTTTCAGTCTGACTTTGCTTTGAATATAAGAACACATGGAGAGTGATCCAGTCTTTATGTGTCTTTGCTGAAGTCTTTGATGTGTACAGTATATCCCATTTAATTGTCTGAGGAAGAAAAAATGCCAGAAGAAACTCAAATGCAGGAGAAACATGAGGAAAAGGATGGAGATAAGGCGACACTGATTTAGATATTAATGGATGATATTGAAAACAGCTTCACAGTAAAGTGGACGGGCTTTACGGATCACCCAAACTGATTTTTAAAGGAGAACTTAAGAAGTGTTTTGCAGAGATAAAAGATGATATTGATTTATAAATCTGTGCCTTTAAATTGCAATTACGCCTCAGCTGATGAAATAAGCTCTCTGATTAACTTCTAGGCTCAGCAAATAAGAGATTTCATCGATTCAGAGCAGTGAGGCGTGATCTGATGAGAACACTCTGAGAGTTTCAGAAATTTAGACATATATATATAATAAATAAATAATTAACAGTCTGTGTTAGAATCATTGTATAGTGCCCCCTTCACCCCGACTAGCACAACACATCAGAGGTTTTTATGGGTCTTTGGTATTTTGGTCTGGGGCGTTGGAGCTTTGGAGGCTATAAAGAGATTTCACAACACTCAGAGAGACTGACCCAGTCTGTGGACAAGCTAGTTACTATTACTAAGTCTGTATCGATTTATGAAGCTTTTATTTTGGTATTTCCACCAGGCGACAGTGTGAGTCTGCATATCAGCTAAATATTTAGGATCACAGAGCAACATTTAACATTTAAATTTAACATTTAACATTTAAATTCAATATTTAACATTTAGATTTGACATTTAAAATGTATATAACATTTATATTTAACAATCAACATTTATATTTAACAATCAACATTTATATTTAACATTTGGATTCATATTTAACATTTATATTTAACAATCAACATTTAGATTTAACAATCAACATTTATATTTAACATTTGGATTCATATATCTAACATTTATATTTAACAATCAACATTTAGACTTCACAATCAACATTTAGACTTCACAATCAAAATTTAGACTTAACATTTGGATTCATATTTAACATTTACATTTAACAATCAACATTTATATTTAGAATTTGGATTCATATTTAACATTTATATTTAACAATCAACATTTAGACTTCACAATCAACATTTAGACTTAACATTTGGATTCATATTTAACATTTACATTTAACAATCAACATTTAGACTTAACAATCAACATTTAGATTTAACATTTGGATTCATATTTAACATTTACATTTAACAATCAACATTTAGACTTCACAATCAACATTTAGACTTAACATTTGGATTCATATTTAACATTTACATTTAACAATCAACATTTAGACTTAGCAATCAACATTTAGATTTAACATTTGGATTCATATTTAACATTTACAATTAACAATCAACATTTAGACTTAACAATCAACATTTAGATTTAACATTTGGATTCATATTTAACATTTGGATTCATATTTAACATTTATATTTAACATCAACATTTAGACTTAACAATCAACATTTAGATTTAACATTTGGATTCATATTTAACATTTACATTTAACAATCAACATTTAGACTTAACAATCAACATTTAGATTTAACATTTGGATTCATATTTAACATTTGGATTCATATTTAACATTTATATTTAACATCAACATTTAGACTTAACAATCAACATTTAGATTTAACATTTGGATTCATATTTAACATTTATATTTAACAATCAACATTTAGACTTAACAATCAACATTTAGATTTAACATTTGGATTCATATTTAACAATTGGATTCATATTTAACATTTATATTTAACAATCAACATTTATATTTGACATTTAACATTTAGATTTAGATTTAACATTTAAAATTTAGATTAAACAATCAAGATTTAGATTATTATTTAGATTTAGATTTAACATTTTGATTTAACATTTTGATTTAACATTTTGATTTAACATTTTGATTTAACATTTTGATTTATATATAACATTTAAAATTAACATTTAGATTTAACAATCAACATTTAGATTCGACATTTAACATTTAGATTTATATTCAACATTTAAAATTCAGATTAAACAATTAAGATTTAGACTTAACAATCAACATTTAGATTTAACATTTGGATTCATATTTAACATTTATATTTAACAATCAACATTTAGATTTGACATTTAACATTTAGATTTAGATTTAACATTCAAAATTTAGACTTAACAATCAACATTTAGATTTATTATTTAGATTTAGATTTAACATTTAGATTTAACATTTTGATTTAACATTTTGATTTATGTATAACATTTAAAATTAACATTTAGATTTAACATTTAGATTAACAATCAACATTTAGCTTTAACATTTGGATTTATAGTTAACATTTAGATTTAACAATCAACATTTAGATTTGACATTTAACATTTCAATTTACATTTAACATTTAAAATTCATATTAAACAATCAAGATTTAGATTTAACATTTAACGTTTAGACTTTGATTTAACATTCAGATTTCACATTTAGATTTAAATATATAACATTTCAAATTAACATTTAGATTTATATTTAGCATTTGGATTTAACAGTGATTTCAACATGACGTTTTTTTCACAACAAAATTAAATGTGAAGATTACAAATATTCCTCTAAAAGTGATAAAAAAGTGACATTTAAAAATTCACTCTACATTTTTAGGACCATATTTGGGGGCACGAAATACTTACAGATGTTTAATTTCTTTGGAAACATAAACATCTTCTAAGCCTGATTCTTGAATGACTCAAAAAGCGAGAACACCTTAGATCCAGCCTTTGACCAGACAAACAACCAATTATGGACTCACACTAGAGGTGGCCAATCAGATTTCCAAGGAGATAAAGGCCATCCCTCAGGATCCGCTCCTACCTGGGATGTAAGACTCACACCAGGCTCATGCTGCTGCTGCTGCTTGCTGGTTAATTGGATGTGATTGGGTCCCTGATTAGTATCTTTGTCTCAGGTTTTGTCTCTTGCTTCTGTCCTCCAGTGAATTATTACAGACAAATATTAAAAAACAAAGATTTGATCTCAGAGCTCACTTTGCAAAGCCTCTATCCTCAGTGGTTCTACAGATAAATGTTAATCCATGTCTCTTCTTTCTCTCTCTGTCCTCAGATAATCTTCGTCCTCTCCCGGCACTTCGTCAACAGCGAGTGGTGCAACTATGAGCTGTACTTCGCCCAACAGAGGGCGATGGGAAAGACCTTCAGCGACGTCATCCTGGTGGTGAAGGAGCCCATCGATCCCAGCTCCCTGCCAAGCAAGTACTGCAAGCTCAAGAAGATGCTGAGCACCAAGACTTACCTGGAGTGGCCCCAGCAGGTCAGCCAGCAGGCCTTCTTCTGGGCGCAGCTGAAGAGCGTGTTGGGGAAGCCGACGATGACCCGAGAGGGGGGACACAGTGTCCGGAGCCGGACTTCATCGATGGGGGGGATTTCTGTGATTGGGCCTCTGATAGAAGATGAGAAGGCGGAGGAAGAGCAACATGGCATCGACAACGAAGCACAATCCATGAAGTGGGATAACGATGAGGTGTTGAATCTGAGACAAATCCCAGTTGTGGCATTTTGACCGAAAGGTTGAAAGATGGTAAATGTGTGTGTGACAGCTAACATTTCTTCAGTGTGCCTGACCTCAGGTAACCTTTTGTGTGTGGCTTTGTCAAGCAGGGAGCAAAAGCCAACGTCTCATTATGATGACAGACGATAACACGATCCCTCCCCGTCTGTGGCCTTCTGTCATGTTATCCCCCAAAGTGCCGAGCCGATGCCCTCTGCTCCGCTCTCCCTCTGAGCGTCTCCAGGCCGTGGTGTGCCCGCTGACAGCCGCTGAAAGCCCAAAAAAACACTCAGCGGCCTCCAATGCGATCTCCCCTGTCGCTCTCTGGATAACAAGAGAGGTGCCAGGAAGAGGTGGTGACAGGAGCCACATTGTGAAAGGACGGGGATATGTTACAGCCCCAGATCATGAAAGTTCAAACTCTGATGTTTGAAGAAACCTCTAAAGGCTTTTGATACCAATACTTCTGAGACTGACCCAGTTTCCAGCCACCTATGATCACAAAAATCCAAACCACATCATACTCTGTCTCTTGGATCCAGCACTCCATGCCAGACTCTTGAGAACAGACAATGCTTGGTAGTTGGTAATGCTCCAGCACAATGTTTTAATCAGCCTTTGAGTGCCCACTAATGAGCAGACAATTTTCAAAGTGGCTCTCAATCAGCTTTGTAGGGTTCCTGTATGAAACAGCTGCATGTATGGTCATGGAGCTACTCATTTGATTACACTCCTGTGTGTGTGTCTTGACATGAGGTGCTCATAATGTCTGTCCTTGTCCTCTGAAGTCACATTTATGATAAGCCTACAGGTTTGAAGTTGTGTTCCAGTCCATTTGTTGGACTTAATTCCAGTATTCACTTTCTTTGCATGCTACAGGATACTTTGTACAGTTTCTGTATCAGTCCTGCAGAAAGAAATGTGCAAAATATGACCCGTCTGTTGTTAATGTTTGGTTTGTCCCTTCCAGGCCTCTGTAGGAACATAAGGGCCCAGCATTACATACACATATAAATCCTGAAAAAGCTCATTCTGAGGTAACTAAACACAAGAATTCTTCTACTTATGAAGTCAATATATCCTATTTCTGTCAATTACTTTGCAGACTAATCCCCTGGATTAAACACTTCAGCTTTAAAATATATATTAGATGCTTTAATCATCTCATAATGCACACTGTCCCTTTAACCTTTGAAATTAACACAGTCACTTTTCATGAGTTTGCAACTTTTGAATATAAACCAAGAAACTTAACACTCTAAGGCAGGGGTGTCCAAAGTGCGGCCCGGGGGCCAATTGCGGCCCAAGGTCCATTTATTTATGGCCCCAAGCTTCCATATTAAAATGTGTTATTTATAGCACAGAAATGAATCACATTCTGAATCATCTGTACATTTGTAGTTTCTTTCAAGCGCACACACAAAACTAAAGTCCATCCAGAAACGTCTCAAAAAGCTTCATATGGACTACTTGTATAAAGCCAAAGCACTGGGAATTCTGCAAGACGGCAATTATGAAGAAACACAAGAACTCTTAAAGTTGACAGGTTTTCAACTTAATGTTTTTATCATGATGTGAAAATGTTCTTGATGAACACTAAAAGTACAGAAGACACAAAAGAGGACACAAGACAAGATCAAAATTATGGAATTGTGCAGAAAAGGCAACATTTGGTGCATAAAACTAAACTTAAAACAGAACTCAGGAAAATAATTATTTTGTCCTTAAAATGTTGTCTGCTGGTCAGAAAAGTCTTAAAAACAACATGAAAAAGAAGTGTGATGAAATCCAAGATCGTGATCCTTCCATAGAAAAATAATGATACAATATTTTTCTCACACTGCCCGACCATTTTCCTCCAGAAGATAAAGTTTGCTAATGTATACATGGCTTGTGGAGAACTGAGGACTACCTATTTACTGATGTATTGAGAAAAAATTAAAATAATTGTTATCAAATGGAGATTTCATATATAACTTTTATGATGCCTAAGTCTCGGTAGGAGCTGCTGGCCCTGAGGCAGTCTGACAACATCAAAAGTGGCCCTCTTTGAAAAAAGTTTGGACACCCCTGCTCTAAGGTGTCTGAGCAAAGTTGGATAAACACATATCAGCAGAGGTTCATGACTCAAAGGATTTCAATGTTACTTTTTAATGTGATGTGTTACTGGTTGAAGCATACGAGCCAAACAGGAAGTCATCATCAACTTAAAGGCCCTGTGAGGAGTTTGGAACTGGCTGAGAAACAGACTGAAAATGATACTGATGCCTCTTTATGACCTTCAATAGCAAACAAGACCATCAGCAGCAACACTGACACCTTCTCTGTTGTCATTTTTATTGCCTGAAACCGTCCTGAGGGGGTAGGTGTCAGACCAGATGATGGACATCTTGCTTCAGAAACAGACTTCATTTGACTGTTTTCATGGAAAATAATCACATTGCCTGATAAAGTTGGCTGTTAAAAGACAACAGGATGAGGCTTTTGTTGAAAACACTTCTTTTGCATGTATAGGACAAGAGATAAGAGGTATCACTTTGTCCACAAGGGGGCGCCAGAATCGATACAAAACAAAAGTTCCTCACAGCAGCTTTAAACTTAAATATGTTACATGTTGGTGAATTTGGGTTCATTAGGCTCATGCTTCATTTGTTTCTCTGTGGCTTTTATTTTAACCTCTTAAAGGTGACATATCATGCAAAATCGACTTTTTAATGGTTCTCTACCTGAAATATGTGTCCCTGTCTACAAACCCCCCGAGAATGAAAAAAATCCATTCTGCCCCTGTTCTGATTTCTACACCTTTCTGTAAATGTGTGCTGAAACCAGCCGTTTCAGACTTCAGTGTTTTTCATACGTAACAACAATATCCGATCTGTCACGGAGTCAGAATAATACTGAATCCCCTCCTCCGTTTTTCATTCCCTGCACAAATGTGTGCTAACAAGGAACTTAGGAGGGAGGCATGCTAGTTGTAGGCTGTCTTAATAAACACAAAGGTCGCTTTTACTCCCCACATCTGCAGATTTGAAGATCTAGTGGATGATTTTTATTTGTCATGGATAAGTGCTAGCGCTAGTTAGCATAGCCACATAGCTACATGTTGTAGCTGTGTACCAAGACACACGTCGACATACTGACAAATAAAACAACAAGAAACACTAAATCTGTGACCAATCTGAAGAAGAGGGATTTTCAGGCAGGCCAAAATGTGATTTCAAAGTGTTTTTTTGAGCATAAACTTTAAAGACATGTTTTGGGGACCTCTTAGACAAATATATATTCATGAAAAAAGCGTGATATGTCACCTTTAAAATCAGAATCAGAAATACTTTATTTATCCCCTGGAGGGAAATTTGGTTATTACAGAGCTCTTATAAACAGAATGTAAGAAAGTCAAAATATTAAGAGAAGAAGGAATAAAATAATATATAAATATGAATAAAATAAAGATCAAATAAGATAAGATAAGATAAGATAAAATAATAATAATTAAGTATACACAAAAGCGCTGAGAATGAAGGAGATAAATATACAAAGGAAGCTCAAATTTTCCAGAGTACATATGTCTTATTTCTTGTCAAAATATCTGGTCACTCTTAATATAAGCCTCAATGACCTTACAATCCAGACATATGCTCTTATTTCAAGATATCAGGATAAAAAAATAAGGATTGAATTGATTGTAATGAGTAGAAAAGGCTCCAAAACAAAGATAAAGTTATCTTGATAATACTCATTTTGAGAAACTTCTCAGGAACATTTGACTCACTGCATCAAATCATTAATTCCTTTATTTGTCTTGCAAAGTCTGCAAATAAGATATCTTTTTTGGACTTGCCAGGTCAATATGTATCATGTTCAATGTAATGAGATATTTGATTGTTTTGCAGTGTAGTTCTGTACTTCTATCTATCTGAGAAACCTGAGTTGACATGTGAGGCTTTTTGTAGAGTTAGCAAATGGCCAGCAGATGACACCCTTGAACCTATTGTTTTCAGTCTGATGATATGAAGACTGGCCCAGGGAGAGAGTTCAAGTTACAGCATGAGGAAATGATTGATGTGATGCAAAGTGCTGTGGATGTTTGCTCCTATGTAAAGTGGAAGACTTTATTTATCCTCATCATGCAGTGTATATATGAAATGTTAATAAATGCATGCTGTCATGGGAGACACAAAGAGACAGGCATCTTTAAAGTGTTGAAGGTACATGCTGTGTGCAGAATCATGAATGTAACATATTGTATTTTTGGTGCAGGCTCAATCATGTTGGTACTTTTTGTATTTCCTTCTTCAAAAACAGTCTGTGTTCTATTTTTATAACTTGTAAAATGCTGGACATTCATATTTCTTGTACTGATGTTTTTAATGTAATTGAATAAAACAAAGTCTAATAAGAACGTGTTTGCACTTTATGACTGATAACCATCGACCAGCATCCACTTGTGGATCTCTGCAGACCGGCCTCGGTCATAAATCAGAGAGGGGTTCTGGTGGTTTCACACTCAAAAAAAGGAGAAGCTTTGTTTCCTGCTCACACATCGAGCAGTTTTCAGTTCATCAAGTCACAGAAAGTGTTTCTTGTTTTTACTTTGTCCACACCAAGAAAAGGAAACCTGTTGAGGATCTGATAAAGTTCATGGTTTCATTTATAATCCATCCATGTGTGATGCATGTTTGTAGATGTTTTTGCTGCCGAGTATAAAAGCAGCAAACTCATTTAACTTGTAAAGCTCCAAAGTTATTCAAATGATCTCCAAACTGCTGTGACATTTCTCTTTGCAGCTCTGTATCAGGAGCACTTTGGTGCCCTGCAGTTTAATGTTTAACCAGAGGAATGCAAATATCCAGCGCGTCTTTGTACCGCTCTCACTGCAGATACTGGTGTTAATCACACAGTGGTTTGCATCCGCTGAAAAGAGGATTTCATTCTGCTGGCCTGCACTTCATTTGTATTACCGCTCAAGTAGCACTCTTTAAAGTACAATTATTCTCTTAATTGCAAATGATGTTGCAGGGAAAGCATTAGTCACACCTCATAAGTGTGAACGAGGCCCAATAAAATGAGCACAGGCAGAGCTGGGGAGAAACTCTGGAAGGAAAGGCTTCATCCTGTTTCTTGTACAGTTTTTCTTTAACAACATCAATCAAATGTCACTGCAGTGGTCGAGACATTTCAGAGTGATGGCAGCTGAAGTTAAAACCGTGTGAACATAAACAGAGAACAGAGCTCAGGCCATAATGAGTTATTAAAGTCAAACTACTGAGACTGCATACACTGAGACATTTTGCTTGCAAAATCATCATAAAGACATAAAATAATCTTGTACATGTCCAACCGAATGCCCCTGCCTATGATTAATGTATTAAAATAAGTTAGCATGCGTGTCACAAAAGGTCACAGTGAGGACTTTGTGCACAATATTCTCAACCAATCCAGCTTTATTTATATATAGAGAACCTTTAAATGCAATTCAAAGAGCTTTACAGCGATTGAAAAAAGATCAAAATAAAATCTATAATGACTATACAATATAAAACAGAAATGGATTTAGAAGTTGAGACTAATTCACAACAATTGCAATAAAATTGAAATAAAGGTGCATTTCGACCAAGAGTTCCGGGGTCTTTTCTCCTGAACTAAAAGGTTCCTGTGCCCCCATTGTTGTCTGCGTTTGGACCGTGTGCTGAAGTCCCGGATAGATTGTGCAAATCAGGTCAGTTACTTATGGAGGTAAAGAAAAAGTAAATGCACTACACCACCAGACCAGTAGAGGGCAGTAAAACAAAGACGAATGCCATTCATCACAGATGACACCATAGAAGCAGATGGACAGGCAGGTATCATTATGAGCAACACAACAGTTAGCCTGTTAGCATGAAGAGACTCAGCTGGCGCTGTTTTAGATGGTGCTATATTTCATCACAGATGGATTCACTGAATCAACACGTGAGAGGAGATAAGCGCGAGTAGCAAAGACGTTTCAACACGCCTTTAAAATCCTTTTCAACTCAAAAAGCCGTGGCAGAGATCGACCGGTGTTTTGGTTTAAACGGCGACCCTGTTAACTGGAGACTCTCAGCCGGATGCATCCCTCATAAACGTCTTTAGACGATCATTAAATATCTGATGAGGATATTTTGAAATCTTGATAAAAACTAAACTAGTTTGCATTCCCAGGAACTCCCTCTGTGTTTCAACAGCTGTGTAAACTCCACAAACACTGACACGTTCAGCTGAAGGTCTCCAGTTTACAGGGTCACTTTTAAAAGCGGAACACTGGGAGGAGAGACGCATTCACGGTGGGCTGAGAGAAGACTACTGTTACAAGCTCCTAAATCAAGAGAATCACAGCTTCTTCTTTTGAAAAGTACACACACATACAAAAAAAATAGAACAAATAAAAACTAATGAAAGAAAGAGAAATCAAGAGAATCACAGATGGAAAACACAATGACTGGGAATGTTTTTGGGAAAAATGTGACCAAAAAAAAATTTTTTTTTTTAAAAGTTGAAATTTTTTTGGGGAAAAAAAAGTTTTGAAAAAAAGTTTTGAAAAAAAAGTTTTGAAATTTTATTTTTTTGAAAAAATAAAAAAAAGACAAAAAAAATCACAGATGGAAAAAACAATGACTGTGAATGGTTTTTGGAAAATTTTGAAAAAAAAAAATTTGACAAAAAAAAAAAATTGACAAGAAAATTTAAAAAAAAAATGGACAAAAAAAATTTGAAAAATGTTTTTTTTTTTTAAAGTTAAAATTAATTTTGAAGAAAAAAATTTGAAAAAAAAAAATATTTTTGGCACAAACAAAATGAAAAAAAAAATTGCCAAAAAAGTTGACCCGGTGAATCCCAGCTTCTTCTTTTGAAAAGTACACACACATACAAAAAAGATAGAACAAATAAAAACTAATGAAAGAAAGAGAAATCAAGTGAATCACAGATGTGTGTGATGTTATTGTGGACGGGGGGGGCGGAATAAAAACACTGCGGTTAATCTACCAATCAGACACGTTCAGCATTGCAGGCCCCGCCCCCTGAAAGTCCTGGGACGTTTGAAAAGTACTACCCACCTAGCAGAGGCTTTTTAGGGGGGAGATTATCTACCCCTGAACTAAATTTAGACCCCTGGTCCACCGGTCAGTTCACTGGTAGTTCCGGTGTAAATACGCCTTTAAATGAACAACAAAGGGAAATATTTAAGAAATAAGTTAATTGAGGATAAAACACAAAAAGTTAATTAAAATTTAAAATTTAAAAACTTACATAACTTAAAAGATGGTTATTTTATTTACTTTTAAAAATCTCCATATTCTCCCCTCAGGATAAAGACTACAAGATGTGCAAGAATACAAACACCCAGGAGTTCACACTGACTCAAACCTTGTCTTCAGAAACCACACCCATGCACTCATGACTCTCTCTTTCTCACACACAGCCCTGGAAACATTTCAATAATTACTGAAACTAGAAACCATTCAGTTTTCATCATCGCCCTGAAGAGGCATCGTCTGCTTAGCTGAGAAAACCTCATTAAATACCAAGACGTCTGTCTAGTTTGATCCCTCATGGCTTAGCTCCCGCTCCTCTGTCGAGCTTCATCAACTTTAAAACTACCTCAGACTGAAGGCAGGGTTAGAGGGGTCTGCACAAGCCTGCTTAGGAGAAGTCAGGGGGTCTTCCTTCAGAGCAACACATCAAGCACAGTCAATTAGAGGGTCGCCTTCCAGTTATTAGTCTGTGCCGAACAATATCCACTCAACTCCCACCGATATCAGAGACAGCTCAAGCTTCAGAATAAAAGAGGTTATGAAATATGATGCATTTTATTTTATAGGATGTAAATTATCTTTATAGCAAAGTTTTGTTGTGCAAACTCATCGTTTCCTTTTAAAGAGTGTCTGTTTTTGCTGATGAAGTCTTCAATGTGTCAGAAATTATAGTGCAGTATAAACATGTTTATAATAACGCTTCAGCATCGTCCCTATCATGTTCCATTAACAACCTACAAGCTGCATTTAACACAGTGCAAATGAATCTCTGTAAACTGAGGCTGGTTTTAAATGCCAATAAGACTAAGGTTGATGTATTTCTCAAAGTCCAAGAAGACGGTGAAGGTTGACTCTCAGATTTTCACTTCTACAAATGAGGAAATCAAATGTGTCCCAACATTTAAAAACTTGGGTTTCTCTTTGATGAAAACCTTTCTTTTAATCATCATATTGAGAGTCTTACTAAAACACTGAGGGTGAAGTTGGGTTCCTTTTACAGAAAAAAAAACGCTGTTTTTCTTTTGCTGCTCGCAAAAAGCTCATTCTAGCAACCCTTGTATCTGTAATTGACTCTGATGTTCTTTATATGCTTCCTCAACCTCTCTGAAAATGTTGGACTCGGTGTCCCATGATGCATTGCGGTTTGTTTCTGGTTTAGGATTCCATACACATCACTGTATCTTGCATGAAAAGGTAGGCTTGTCCTCCTTCCACAACAGAAGAATGGAGCATTGGTATATCTCTCTCTATAAGGCCGTACTCCATGATCTGCCGTCTTATTTATGGTCTATATTGACTCCTAAAGTTGTCAGTTGAGGTAATCTTCGGTCCCTTTCCCTGGTCTCGCAATGTCTTTGGTAAAAGTGCGTTTAATGTCTTTGCTCCCTCATCTTGGTCTGAGCTTCAAGGTCACCTCAAACTTAATCAGTTTATTAGATTGGAGGATTTTAAAACTAGGATAAAGGATCATCTGATCAGCTTGTGCACATGTTTTAGAGATGTTTAATAAATTTATGTAACAGTTACTTGTCACTATATGTTTTGTCTTGCTCTCTTTGTGAAAGTTTGTATGCTGCTGTCTTGGCCAGGACTCCCTTGTAAAAGAGACTTTGTGTCTCAATGTGAATATTCCTGCTAAAATAAAGGTTAATAAAAAAAAAATAATCCCAAGAAACTATAGTATATTTATATATAACTATTTATAATAAGTTACTGTACTTAAGTACAGTTTTTGAGTATCTCTACTTTACTTGAGTATTATTTTTGGTGGGAACTTATAACTTTTACTCCATTTAAAGACAAATATCATACTTTTGACTCAACTACATTTCTATCAGTGCTCTAGTTACTCTCTACTTTTGCTTTAAAGCGGGCTGATTAATTTTCTTTTCTGAAATCAGATCCCAGAGACCGTAAACTGTCTCACACAGGAACCGGCCTGAGAGCTCTCTGTTTTTAGGCCCCTACGCTGGAACTCTCTGCCTCTGGACATCAGAACGGTGAGCTCTCTGGGTGTTTTTTTAAAAATAGACTTAAGACTTTACCTTTTAAATCTAGCTTTTAATTTGTAATTTATTTTAAGCCCAAGACTAGTATTTTAATCATTGCTTTAATTTATTTATTTATTTATTTATTTATTTATTTATTTATTTATTTATTTATTTATTTATTTATTTACTTATTTATTTATTTATCTATGTATTTATTTATTTATTTATTTATTTATTTATTTACTTATTTATTTATTTACTTATTTATGTATTTATTTAATTATTTATTTACTACTGTTTATTTATTTATTTGCTGCTGTATTTATTTATTTATTTACTACTGTATTTATTTATTTACTGCTGTTTATTTATTTATTTATTTACTACTGTTTATTTATTTATTTGCTGCTGTATTTATTTATTTATTTATTTACTTATTTATTTACTTATTTATTTATCTATTTATTTATTTATTTATTTATTTACTTATTTATTTACTTATTTATTTATCTATCTATCTATTTACTTATTTATTTATTTATTTATCTATTTATTTATTTATTTATTTATTTATTTATTTATTTATTTATTTATTTATTATATTCACCTGATCTTGTTAACTCTACCTTATTTTTTTACTCTTATTTCCACTCTTACTTATTTTATGAATTTTACTGTATTGATTTTATTTTGAAGTATTTTATTTAGTGTGTTTTCTGTCTCTGTTATTTTGTGAAGCACTTTGGGTTGCATGTTTATATGTATGAAAGGTGCTTGAAAATAAAGTTGACTTTGTCCACCACTGGTTATGTGATGTTTTAATTGGACAGGTGTCTCCACCTTTATCTCTCTGTTTGCATTATGTCCCATGTTCCTGTATTTGTCTTCCCTAGAGTTTACATGCAGTACTGGCACTCTTTTACAGTCATATTCTCTGTACATGGTAACATCTGAACTCTCCTATCTGTTAAACACACAGGAGGAATAAGGTCCTGTGGTTCTGAGCAGCTGTAATAACTCTGTGTGGTTACCTTACATGGCTTGGAGTCTCAGCAGTGCAGCATGTCCCTGCTGCCCGGAGGGAGGCGCCTCTGAGATTCTGATCTGTTTGCACACAGGTGAGAAGAGCGCATAAAACTGATGAGATGTGAGCTGCAGCCACTTCCACAGACCAGCACCTGTCAGCGCCAGAATCCAGGTGAGTCACGTCCTGCAGCTTGGGTTCCTTTTCCACCTCGAGACTTCACAGAGAGGCGAGAGACTAACTTCTTATTCTCATGTTGGGATCTGAAGCATCCACATTATGCAACATGCTCGTGCAGAAGTGTCAGCCTCGGTGAATTAACAGCAGCTCTGCCTCTGACATTCAAAGGCGTTTAATGAGCTCCCTGATCGCAGCAGGGATAAATGATTAACAGCAATTATGGAGACTAATGAAGGGAATGGATCGCAGCATCAGTCAGCAGAGGGATGCAGCATATCTCCTCTAAAACAACAGATTTAGAGTTATTTCTCCGCACACAGGCAGGTGGAGCAGCACACAGGCAGGTGGAGCAGCAGTGCATTATTGATGAGAGCAGGGCTCTGTATCGATAGATAAGAATCTGACATTCTGAATGATGGAATGAGACCAAACCTTCAGAGGAAACCTCAGCAGGAAGTTAATGCAACGAAACGCAAGCCAGAGATCCAAATCTGTTTGACGTGCAGCCTGCTCAGCTGGAGGTCTGTCCTTTTGTCCTCTGGTTCATGGAGGTGGGGGGTGGAAGGACTCTACCCCCCATGCAGCAGCAGCAGCAGCCTCTCAGGTGTCTGACAATGAAGTGCAGGTGTAAGGTTAGATAGTCTAACTAATTTGACTGTCAGTCACAGATTATAGGAGTTTATTGGGTCTTTATGTTGATTTTGCAGAAACTTCAGCTTCCTGCAGAGTTTAGTTCATAATGCATTTAATGAAATGATAACAATTCTGGAGTTAAAGATGAAAGAGAAGCCTTGCAGATTCAGATTCAGATGTTTCCAGAATCATATTTCTGTTGCTTTTTTATTATAGTTCTATGTTTTGTTGTTAATTCCTCAACAGGGCCAGGGTCCTGAATTAATCATCACTATTTCTGAATCAGCCCAAAACACAAAACAATCTTTAATTTTATGTTTCTTTGATAAAACAGTTTAAAAATCCTCTTTAGCTCCTTTATTATCACAAACGGTGTTAAACTAAATGTTAAGTGCTTCAATAGTCCTGCAAAAATGTTCTTTAAAATATAAGTAGAACTTTATAAGTTGTGCAAACTGAAAATAACATTTCTCCACATTTAGCTCCAAAACGTCATAAAAATGTAGAGTGAATTTTTAAAAGTCACTTTTTTAACATTTAGAGGAATATTTGTGATCTTCTTCACATTTAATTTTGTTGTGAAAAATATATTAGGGTAACAATCATTGTTAGATCCAAATGCTAAATCTAAATCTAAATGTTAAATATAAGTATAAATGTTAAATATTAAATTTAAATATTAAATATTAATATAAATGCTAAATCTAAATGTTAAATGTAAATATTAAATATAAATCTAATTGTTGAATATAAATATTAAATATAAATATCAAATATAAATGATAAATATAAATGTTACATCCAAATGCTAAATATAAATGTTAAATATAAAAATAAATGTTAAATGTAAATATTAAATATAAATATAAATGTTAAATATGAATATAAATGTTACATCCAAATGCTAAATATAAATGTTAAATATAAATATTAAATCTAAATATTAAATCTAAATGCTAAATATAAATGTTAAATGGAAATGATGAATATAAATGTTAAATGGAAATGATAAATATTAAATCTAAATCTAAATATTAAAAATAAATGTTAAATGTTAAATCTAAATCTAAATATTAAATCTAAATATGAAATATAAATCTAAATGCTAAATATAAATGTTAAATGTAAATATTAAATATAAATCTAATTGTTAAATATAAATGTTAAATATAAATGTTAAATATAAATATAAATGTTACATCCAAATGCTAAATATAAATGTTAAATCTAAATATTAAATCTAAATCTAAATATTAAATCTAAATGCTAAACATAAATGTTAAATGTAAATGATAAATATTAAATCTAAATCTAAATATTAAAAATAAATGTTAAATATAAATATCAAATCTAAATCTAAATGTTAAATATAAATGTTTAATCTAAATCTAAATATTACATATAAATGTTAAATATAAATCTAAATGTTAAATCTAAATGTTTAATCTAAATATAAATATTAAATATAAATGTTAAATATAAATTTAAATGTGAAATATAAATCTAAATGTGAAATATAAATGTTTAATCTGAATCTAAATATTAAATATAAATCTAAATATTAAATATAAATCTAAATGTGAGATATAAATATAAATGTTAAATGTAAATGTTAAATCAAACTGTGCTTGTGACAGAATGATGAGTTCTTGGGATGAATGGAATGAGATGATTGAGGCTGATAACAATTCTTGGTGTTAAAGATAAAAGAGAAGCCTTACAGATTCAAACTTTTCCAGAATCATATTTCTGTTGCTTTTTTATTACATTTCTATGTTTTTTTGTTGTTAATTCCTCATCTGGGCCAGGGACTTGAATTAATCATCACTTTAAAAGCTTTAGTGAACATTGTTAAAGCTGCTCAGGCTTTCACTTCACTTTTTCTGAATCAGCCAGAAACACAAAACCACCTTTTAATTCTGCCTTCCTCCCACTCAGATAATATTGTTTTCTTTCATTAAACAACTTAAAAAACCTCTTTAGCTCCTTTTATTATCAGAAACAAGATTTCAGTGCTTCCATAGCCCTGCAAAAACCTTCAAAGTAAAAGCAGAACTTCACTGTTCCCTCTGAAGGACCTGTCTCACCCTGTTCACAGTCTGTTTGAACGTCTGCCCTCAGACCATAGATGCAGGTGCATGGAAACAAGAACAAACAGTTTCTGCCTCACAGGCATCAACGTACTGAACGCTGCTAAAACATACATTCATGCATGCTGGGATCCCTTACCTCAAGGGAATTGTGCAATAACGGTTGCTTTTTTTAAGCACATATTTATCTTTTATTACATTTTGCACTGAAATACGATTGCACTTACGATACCATATCTAAATAATGTATGCATTCCTAATGGGAGCCCATTCAGCCCATGTCTGTGCAGTAATATCTACTTATCTATGTACTGTATCTGTGGGATAATTGTCCCTGCTACATGGATGACCTCCTTCCTTTAAGTCCTACGAGCTGTCAGGCAATCAGTCCTACAGTCGACATGAGATCAGCTGATTAAAAGGCACATTCTGCTGACAGGCTTAACTTTTTTTATTTGTACTTAAGTTTGATTAATTAAAAGAACAGTGCAGGAGTTCTCACTGTCTTGCCTTGGATATTTCTTCAGTCTAGAGGAAAGTGAGGGTGTGCAAAAGTCAAAAATGAATCTGTAGTCACGCAGAAAACAGCGAGCTTTCATTTCAGCAGAGTACAGTTTCAAAGTATCTTCCAGGAGTGATGTTGAATAAAGTGAGCTTAGATCCAGACATCTTTGATTTGTCCCAGTTCTCAGCTGCCAGGAGGAAGACGATGAACCTTTTAAAGCAGGAACTCTGATGATGAAGAGTGATGCTTGCTCTGGGCAACTGTTTCCTTTCAGAGTGTCTGCTTAATGTTTGTCCTACTTTCCTGAGTATACTGTAATATGTATCCATCAGGTGCATCTTTTAGAAACCTGATGACTGCAGTGATAGTGATTTCACTCTGGAGCTGGAGGCTGCTGGTCTGATCTAACCTCTCTGTCTTGATTTCTTCTTCTTCTGTTTCCAGCAGATATCAAAACCTTTTTAAAAGTCCTGAAATCTTATCTCAGGTTATGATAGAAGTTTGTGTTTAAGAATAACTCCTTCTGATTTGTCCTTCCAGGCAGTGACTGTACGACTTAAATATGTGCTCCCAACTTCAAGACGCTATGGAGAAACTCATCGGAGTGTTCCACTCCTACTCTGGGAAAGAGGGCGACAAGTACAAGCTGAACAAAGCTGAGCTGAAGAACCTGTTGCAGGGAGAACTGTGCGAGTTCCTGGCTGTAGGTATCTTATTAACTCTGGATGTGTTGCTCCACATGCAGAGAGAAGTAACTCATGAATTGTGTATCTTCTCTGGACTGAAGAAAGTAGTTACTGGCCAAAAAGAGAGTTTCTATGGGTAGAAGTGTGTGCATGTTTTGGCCAATGAGCTCCTGGATTGGGGAAAACAAGCAATTCTCTCTCTGTAGCAATGACCAGGTAGACTCCTCTGCCTCCATACCCTGAGGAAGACCTTTTGTGGTCTTAACTGGTCTGTGTTTTATCCATTAAAGGTCCTTTTTAAATCAAATTTAAACTCTATTCTTGCCTCTGGCATGAGTGCCTGAAGGGCCATTCTGCAAAGCTGCCATCACTGTGGTGACATCTCACTCAGGACTTCCACTAGATCCATGTCTAATCCGCTGCGGTCCGGCTCCGTGCTCTCTGTGTTTTCAGAACCCAGCACAAAGCAAGACCGCCAGGACAGCTGGAGTCATGTGACCCAGGTTTTCTCGGTGTAATCACTGAATCAAGGATTCTCCTCCTCCTCCTCCTCTCCTCATCCATGTTGTCTTTCTGGTCCTCTGAAAACCTCTGACCTGTTGCCTCCAGGCCTGGCTCTGCCAAAATCAACCGGATGTTTTCATTTTGTTTTGGTGAAACCTGACTTCCTGTCCCGCTCTATCTGCTCTGTTGAGATTGATGCGTCGTGCTCCGGCATCCGGCAAAGATAGAAGTCTTGACTGCATTCGGAGTGGATCCAGTGGAAGTTAACACATTGACTAGAATAGAAACCCATCAGATGTGGTGGCGTGACGGATCAGAGACAGACCGGACACGGATCTGGTGGAATTTGTCCATCAGTATAGTTAGCTGTTCTTATAAACGCTCCACAGCTTCTAATGACAGCCTGATTACATCATGAAATAGAAAAACTTAACCCTCAGGATGGGGCCAGGATTACAGGGAATCAAAATATTCTTGATCCACATCTTCACTGCAAAAAACTCAAATATAAAACCCGGTGTACATCTCTCATTTCAAGCCAGAATACCTCATAGAACTTAACATACACAACATTTACCTGACAAGTCCAGATAAACAACTTATTTTAAATTATTTTGAACAAGAAACAAGACCTTGATGACTTGAAGTGAGTATAAAAATCTGCCAATGAGGTAAACACAATTTCCTTAAGTTGCCTGACATCATTTTTATCTTAAGGAACTTAAAAACTGGAGCATACCATGCCTTACTTTGGGGCTTAAAATACCTTGAAACAACACCTTTACCTGCACCGCTGAGAAGTCCATGATTCGTCAGTGTTACCTCTTCATTTTCATGATCACCTGTCTTTTATTGGGAGTTTACAACCCTGCCACTGTGATCATTTTATAATCTTCATTTAACTCCTGTACAATCAGGTGTTACTTTGCAGCCAGTTAGATCGCCCTCTGCTGGCAGTCAGAGGGAGTGCAGGTTGAAAGAACTTCTATTGCAGCACCTTCAATTTCAAACCTGTAGGCTTCGTCCTCTTCAACAGTTTAGGGTTAAAACTAAGACAGGCAGTGCTTTAAAATGCATTGAACATTCATTTTACATCACGTGTGAAGGTTAAAGTATGGAGGAGGGTGTAGCTCTTCCATGAGTCCTGATAGAGGATTTAAAAAAATGTCAAACACTCTTAAAAATCTGTTTTTTTTTAAGGGCTGTGAAGTGTGCATTTTCACTTAGATACCTAACCCTTCTGTGTTTCTGTCCCAGGCCAGCAAGGACCCCATGGTGGTGGATAAGATCATGTCTGACCTGGATGAAAACAAGGATGGAGAGGTGGACTTCCAGGAGTTTGTCGTCCTGATCGCTGCGCTCACCGTCGCCTGCAACGAGTTCTTCACCGAGTTAAACGAGCAGAAGATTTGCAAAAAGTAGCAGCATGCCTCTGAGAGCGGCTGTCACAGTCACTAACCTTTCCTTTGACATAATTCAGCACCGTTAAGTCGTGTTAGATGCTAGAGTGTGGATGGATCACTGTTAACCAACTCAATAAGTCTTCATCTGAATAAAGATGTTATGCTCTTTATTCGTCTGTTATTTTATGAGGTAATCTCGTCTGCTTTTACGTCTTGCATCATTTTACAGAGGCTGAATGAATCAGTCTCCCTCAGGCCGGTTTGCAGCATCAGAAGTAGAAAGGCTTCACTTGTCAGGTTCACATGCAGATATATTACTCAGGTTTCACACTCAATCAGAATGCATTAAAAAGAAGACTGACGCCGAGACGTCACCGGCAAGTTTGAGCACCACCCAGTGTCGGATGGAGGTAAACCCCATGACAGACAGATGATGTTTCAACGTCATCCCTTCCTCCCAAGCAGCAGCTCTCCTGACAGCATGAACGCTTGTCAGGGACATTCGATGACGTCAGTCCTGAGGGCCTCTGAGACACATTCATTCATCAGAGACATCGGAGACATGGTGGCTTTGCATTTCAAAGAGGCGACATGTTAAAGTCACCGTAAACACACATTCATCTCAGGCAATTCAAAACAGACATCTGAGGCTCTTCTCTGGAGCTTTGAAAAGCATTAATTTAGTCTCTGAATGAGTCCTGTCTTTGAATACACAGGGCTGGTATCACATTTATAAATCAGGTGCTTAATGACTGGAGGTCTCACCTGTTCCACGGGGTAATTAGATAATGCATCTCTAAAATCAGACGCCCACTGATCACAGCAATAGAAACAATAGAGCGACCTGTGAGTTATATAATTACTCAGACTAAAAAAACACTCACAGCTTTTTGTTTACTGCTCTCTGACTCAGTTTAAAGAGATTATAAAACCATAGAAGGGTTATTTTATCAAACATACATAGATTCATAAAGCTCCTGTGAGGAACTTCCTGTTTCTGTTGAGTTTGGCGCCCCCTGTGGACAAAGTGATACATCTGACCTCTTTTCTCATCTTGTCCCGTGCATGTGTAAGAAGTGTTTTCTGGAGAAAGAATCTCATCTGCTCTGTAACTGTGAAATATATCTCTCATGGGGAATCATTGTGAAATTCTCAGCGTGCTGTAAATCCATTTACCTGACACCTACCCTGTGGCAGCAGCATCAAGCATTAAAAATGATGTAATCACTGAATATCATAGTCGCTGATTGTCTCGTTTGCTTTTGTAAGTCATAAAAAGGTGCCAGTAATAATGTCAGAATGTTTCATAACTTTTAAAAAACACCTCACAGCAGCTTTAAGACATTTATCTCCATGATTAAAATAAAGGTGCATTTCGACCAAGAGTTCTGGGGTCTTTTAGCCCCCTGAACTACTTCACCCTGAACTAAAAGGTTCCTGTGCCCCCATTGTTGTCTGCATTTCGACCGCGGCCTGAAGTCCCGGGTAGATTGTGCAAATCAGGTCAGTGATGTATGGAAGAGGGAAAAAAAGTAAATGCACTACACCACCAGACCAGTAGAGGGCAGTAAAACAAAGAGGAACGCCATTCATCACAGATGACACCATAGAAGCAGACGGACAGGCAGGTATTATTAGGAGCAACACAACAGTTAGCCTGTTAGCATGAAGAGACTCAGCTGGTCTGTTTTAGATGGTGCTATATTTCATCACAGATGGATTCACTGAATCAACATGTGAGAGGAGATAAGCGCGAGTAGCAAAGACGTTTCAACACGGCTTTAAAATCCTTTTGAATACAAAATTTGACAAAAAAAATCAAAAAAAGAAAATTTGAAAAGCAAAATTTAAAAAAAAAAAAATTTAAAAAAAAAAATTGACAAAAAAATTTGAATTTTTTTTTTTACAAAACCAATTTGAAAAAAAAAATATTTGACAAAAAAAATATGATTTTTTTTTTTGACAAAAAAGTTGACCCGGAGCCTGTCGAAAAAAAAAAAAATTCCTCAAATTTAAAATTGTGCTCCAAAAGCAGAAAAACATGAAAAAATTTGAAAATTTTGCGCCTGCGTTTAAAAATATGGAAAAAGCAATGAATGAATCAACACGTGAGAGGAGATAAGCGCGAGTAGCAAAGACGTTTCAACACGGCTTTAAAATCCTTTTGAACTCAAAAAGCCGTGGCAGAGATCGGCCGGTGTTTTGGTTTAAACAGCGACCCTGTTAACTGGAGACTTTCAGCCGGATGCATCCCTCATAAACGTCTTTAGACCATCATTAAATATCTGATGAGGATATTTTGAAATCTTAATAAAAACTCAACTAGTTTGCATTCCCAGGAACTCCCTCTGTGTTTCAACAGCTGTGTAAACTCCACAAACACTGACACGTTCAGCTGAAGGTCTCCAGTTTACAGGGTCACTTTAAAAACCGGAACACCGGGAGGAGAGACGCATTCACGGTGGGCTGAGAAGACTACTGTTACAAGCTGCTAGTGAATCACAGATAGAAAAAACAATGACTGTGAATGGTTTTTGGAAAAATTTGAAAGAAAAAAATTAAAAGAAAAAAATGTTTGAAAAAAAAAAAAATTGACAAAAAGAAAATTTGACTAAAAAAAATTGAAATTTTGTAAAAAAAAAAAAAAATGAAACTTTTTGAAAAAAAATGAATTTGAAAAAAAAATTGAAAAAAAAAAAAATTGAAATTTTTTTTTTCTTGTCAAATTATGAAACACTTTTTTTGAAAAAATGTGATTTGACAAAAAAAAATTGACAAAAAAGTTGACCCTGTCGAAAAAATGTGTTTCCTCAAATTTGAAATTGTGCTCCAAAAGCAGAAAAAACTTGAACAAAAGTGAAAATTGTGCGCCTGCGGTTAAAAACATGGAAAAAGCAATGAATGAATCAACACATGAGAGGAGATAAGCGCGAGTAGCAAAGACGTTTCAACACGGCTTTAAAATCCTTTGGAATTCAAAAAGCCGTGGCAGAGATCGGCCGGTGTTTTGGTTTAAACAGCGACCCTGTTAACTGGAGACTCTCAGCCGGATGCATCCCTCATAAACGTCTTTAGACGATCATTAAACATCTGATGAGGATATTTTGAAATCTTAATAAAAACTATACTAGTTTGCATTCCCAGGAACTCCCTCTGTGTTTCAACAGCTGTGTAAACTCCACAAACACTGACACGTTCAGCTGAAGGTCTCCAGTTTACAGGGTCACTTTAAAAACTGGAACACCGGGAGGAGAGACGCATTCACGGTGGGCTGAGAAGACTACTGTTACAAGCTGATAGTGAATCACAGATAGAAAAAACAATGACTGTGAATGGTTTTTGGAAAAATTTGAAACAAAAAAAATGAAAGAAAAAAATGTTTGAAAATAAAAAAAAATTGACAAAAAGAAAATTTGACTAAAAAAATTGAAATTTTGTAAAAAAAAAAAAAAAAATGAAACTTTTTGAAAAAAAATTAATTTGAAAAAAAATTTGAAAAATAAAAAAATTCTATTTTTTTTTCTTGTCAAATTATGAAAAACCTTTTTTGAAAAAATGTGATTTGACAAAAAAAAATTGACAAAAAGTTGACCCTGTCGAAAAAATTAAATTTTCTCAAATTTGAAATTGTGCTCCAAAAGCAGAAAAAACTTGAACAAAAGTGAAAATGTTGCGCCTGCGGTTAAAAACATGGAAAAAGCAATGAATGAATCAACACGTGAGAGGAGATAAGCGCGAGTAGCAAAGACGTTTCAACACGGCTTTAAAATCCTTTTGAACTCAAAAAGCCGTGGCAGAGATCGGCCGGTGTTTTGGTTTAAACAGCGACCCTGTTAACTGGAGACTCTCAGCCGGATGCATCCCTCATAAACGTCTTTAGACCATCATTAAATATCTGATGAGGATATTTTGAAATCTTAATAAAAACTAAACTAGTTTGCATTCCCAGGAACTCCCTCTGTGTTTCAACAGCTGTGTAAACTCCACAAACACTGACATGCTCAGCTGAAGGTTTGTTTTCTTAAGATGCTGAAGAAACCTGTAACACCAGAATGTGTTTTAAAATATAGATCCTCAGAGCATTAATCAGCTTTAATGAGCATTAATCAGCTTTAATGAGCATTAATCAGCTTTAATGAGCATTAATCAGCTTTAATGAGCATTAAGTGGATTTCCAGTATTTCTAACCCTTAACTTGAGTTTTAAAGGTATAAAAATGTGAGTATTAAGAGCTCCCTGCTCAGCCCTCAAGGACAAGAAGCTGCTGTCATGCATGCTAAGCCT
>NC_048283.1:1651666-1676745 GCF_009762535.1 Notolabrus celidotus | reverse complement strand
GATAAGCGCGAGTAGCAAAGACGTTTCAACACGGCTTTAAAATCCTTTTGAACTCAAAAAGCCGTGGCAGAGATCGGCCGGTGTTTTGGTTTAAACAGCGACCCTGTTAACTGGAGACTCTCAGCCGGATGCATCCCTCATAAACGTCTTTAGACCATCATTAAATATCTGATGAGGATATTTTGAAATCTTAATAAAAACTAAACTAGTTTGCATTCCCAGGAACTCCCTCTGTGTTTCAACAGCTGTGTAAACTCCACAAACACTGACACGCTCAGCTGAAGGTTTGTTTTCTTAAGATGCTGAAGAAACCTGTAACACCAGAATGTGTTTTAAAATATAGATCCTCAGAGCATTAATCAGCTTTAATGAGCATTAAGTGGATTTCCAGTATTTCTAACCCTTAACTTGAGTTTTAAAGGAATAAAAATGTGAGTATTAAGAGCTCCCTGCTCAGCCCTCCAGTCGGTGAAACCACAATGGTCTTCAAGGACAAGAAGCTGCTGCCATGCATGCTAAGCACCAACTTCTATCTGTTAATGTTTGACCATCAAAAACATTCATCAGTACAAATCATTTTGCATGCAACAACAACCACTCTCTTCTTCTCTTTCTTCTTACAGGTGCATTTCAAACGACCACTCACTACATACAAAAACAAGTATGTTACTAGTTTGTCCGTTCTGTGCTGCAGCAGAAACACTGCAATGCAAGATTAATTTTCTTATTCTCAAACATTTCAGAGCTAAAAGTGTAACTACTGTATTTCCAAACCTCCTTGTTGGGTCTAAATAACTAATCAGTTCCACAAGTTTTGGACTTTCTCCAGATTGCTTCATCCTCAAGCTGTGAGACGGGCGCTCTTTGGCTTCAGCATGAATTTTCAGGGTAAATGTGCAAGGAGTTTGTCTGCTGCAGGTGCTCCTTTCACTTATGCACCTGACAGGCTCAGATTGTAAAAACTGATACATTAATCTCTTCTCAGCCACCAGAAAAAAACAGTACCGTTACCTCCCAGAACATGAGGAGTGTCTGTTCAACATCGCCTCCAGGTACCGCTTTTCAAACACCACAGTTACTAAACAACACAAAGAGATTAAATGAGGAAGCAGGAGACCAGCAACTCCTGTTGACTGCAAGGAAATGATGTCCTTCTCAATGTGTGTTTTGACTCTGTGTGGGTGTTTCAGGAAAAAAAAAAAGAGCTAAACATCTCCGGCACACACACTTTTAATGAACATTCTGTGATCAGGAGCATTTGCCCTGATAGATTACTTCACAGCGTGTCTCTTTAGTGCTGCCGGATCGATTTACTGGAGCAATTTGAAAACTCTGTGCATGTTAACCATTAAGAGCCCTGCACATTTAAAAATAGAGGGCCCCAGTTTAACAAAAACAGGTTCACTGAAGGTGCAGCTTCACTTAAACTCCAACTCAATCAAGCTATGAAGTTGCAGAGCCTGACAGAAGCAGCCTTACATTGGTCTGTCTTCATTTATAGGTCCAGCACTGCAGCACTGCACACAATACAGTCTGCAGCAACTAAATACGCCTCTTTAGAAGTTGTGCAGCATCTTAAATTATGTACCAGCTGCTGGACAGACAGCCCTTTACAAATAAAGAAACTCTACCACCACTGATTTGCTTGCTGCTGCACCAGAAGGTCTACTCTGCCACCACTAGGGGGCAGCAGAGATGCCAAGACTGTGAATGCAACTTCCCCCCCTCGAGGGAAGCTTGAGATTGTAAACTGAAAGAGCTGCTGCACAAACAAAAAGCTTGCAAATAATCATTCAGTACAATCTTTTGTAACATCCATTAAAGGAATTGAAAATCCATGAATGTAAGTCAAGCCGAGCGTCTTACGCCGCAGCTCGTGTCTGCTGCAGGCTAAATCGTTTCGGCCCGCTTGTTCTGACATCATCTTCTCCTCCCAGGGTTCAGCGTTGGGCTGCTCATTCAGCAGCTCTGTGTCTTCTGTTTGGAGCTGCAATAAAAGACATCAGCTTTCATTCATCACTCACATTATGGATGCTCATTTAGAAGGACCGTTAATGCAAAGTCACTTTCCCTGGCAGATAAAAGGAACATTTATCGGAGCAAACCAGCTGCACCCAACTGAGGCTTTTATGCCATTATGAGTGCATTTGCAAACCATTTGAATGACTCCCTGAATTGGCTCCATCTTTGTATCCATAGGGCTGCATAACTGGCACATCAGGTGTTTGATGACATAATTTCCCGAGTGTTTCAATAATGCAGTTCCTCTGAAGTGAGTCACAAAAACAAGATTGAGATGCTAGTGAATTACACAAATCCTAATAAACACGTTTCACACACACACACTGGAGCTTCCAACCCGGAGCTTATTGCACAGTATGTTATTAAAGAGTGGAATATCATAGAAATGTTTCTCTGCAAGAGTGCAACGAAACCAAAAACCAGATTCAAAGTCTCTCACTGGAAAAAGTCGAGCAAATGACAGAGCTCCTTCTAATATTTTGGCATTCTTTTTCTGTTCTCATTTTGTTTATCATAGTTAGATGAGAAGATCTTTACTTTAATAACAGTAAATATGCATGACACATAATCAACCAACACCAAAGCCAACCCATTGATATACTCTGAGTTCAAACAGATTAAACATTGTAGTTGTTTTGTGGCAAACATGAGTCGTGTTGGTGGACAGATGGTGATGCTTTAGGACAAAGGCTCCCAAGCCTGAACTAACTAACTACTCACTGCAGCACCAAAGTGACTGAAACACATCATCATCACCCCATTTCTACCAGTCCTGAGGTCCTTCTAATCCTCCAGATTGGCAATTACACCTCCTTTGTTGTTTTACCTTTAATGTAGAAACTTCTAATTATAAAAACAATCACTGTCTTTGTCTGCATGTATTTTGTAAGTCGTCCACAAATCTTTCCAAACAGATCAGGTCTAGACCGTACTCTATGTTCTATTATTAACAAAGACCCAACAACAAGACCGGATCAGATCCAGTCCCATCTTCCAGACAGGACTCAGTCTGATCTCATCTTAATCCACCATGAGCAGAGCACTTTGCAGCATTTAGCAAGTTACAGTGGCAAGGACAAACTTCCTTTAACAGGCAGAAACCTCCAGCAGGACCAGACTCATGTTAGACACACATCTGCTGAGACCTACCGTGATGGAGAGAGGGATAGAGGGAGATGAAGAGAGAGAGAGATGATAGTGGTGGGATGGATAGTAGTAGTTGTAGCAGCTGGAGTCTGGCACGTCCACAGCAGCAGAGATCCAGAGGAACCTACGAGACAAGGGAGCTCAGGGACTCCAGAAAGGTCTAAGAAAAGAGAGAAGAGAGGGAGACCAGAAGAGAGAAAAAGAGGAGAATAAATGGTGATGGGATAAGAAAAGGAGACATAAAGGATGAAGAAACATGAAAGAACAAAGAGAGAAAGAAAGAAAGGAGGAATAAAACAAAAAAGGAAAAGGGAAAGAAAGAAAGAAAGAAAGAAAGAAAGAAAGAAAGAAAGAAAGAAAGAAAGAAAGAAAGGATGAATAACAGACCCAAAAAAGAAATGAGAGATGATAGTGGGGAGACGGATAGTAGTAGTTGTAGCAGCTGGAGTCTGACACGTCCACAGCAGCAGAGATCCAGAGGAACCTACGAGACAAGGGAGCTCAGGGACTCCAGAAAGGTCTAAGAAAAGAGAGAAGAGAGGGAGACCAGAAGAAAGAAAAGGATGAGACATAAAGGATGAAGAAACATGGAAAGAACAAAGAGAGAAAGAAAGAAAGAAAGAAGGAATAAAACAAAAAAGGAAAAAGGAAAGAAAGAAAGAAAGAAAGAAAGAAAGAAAGAAAGAAAGAAAGAAAGAAAGAAAGAAAGAAAGAAAGAAAGGATGAATAACAGACCCCAAAAAAGGAATCTCCAGCAGAGATCCAGAGGAACCTACGGGACAAGGGAGCTCAGGGACTCCAGAAAGGTCTATGGTTAGTAACTTTAATGGGACAGGAAGAGTTAAAGTGAGAGACAGGCAGAGAGAGGAGAGAGAGGGAAAGACAGGACCCCAGTGTGTCAGTCTAAGCCTATAGCAGCATAACTAAGAGCTGGTCCAAGCCTGATCCAGCTCTAACTATAAGCTTTATCAAAAAGGAAAGTTTGAAGCCTACTCTTAAAAGTAGAGAGGGTGTCTGCCTCCCGAACCCTGACTGGTAGATGATTCCAAAGGTGAGGGGCCTGATAACTGAAGGCTCGACCTCCCATACTACTTTTAGAGACTTTAGTTATGATGAGCAGGCCTGCATGTTGGGAGCCTAGCAGAGCACTTAGCAAGTTACAGTGGCATGGACAAACTTCCTTTATAACAGGCAGAAACCTCCAGCAGGACCAGACTCATGTTAGACACACATCTGCTGAGACCGTGTTGGAGAGAGGGATAGAGGGAGATGAAGAGAGAGAGAGAGATGATGGTGGTGACTCAGTCAACCACTGTTCTTTCCGGACGGTCAGATCTGGGTCTTACATGTGTTTTGGTTTTGACCCATAATAAAAAAAGAGGTCTGTTTTTCATGAAAGATCAAGTTTACAACCTGCTGTTGGTTCAGTGTGATGATGCTTTCTCCTCAATTTCAATGGGCAGACGTAATACAAGATGACCCGTCTGTTAATGGCTAACTGGATCAAGCTTTATAATTCCAAGGTAAAGGCATTAGCAAGTAAACAGACTGTGGTTATACAGCCCTTTCTCTAGTCTTCTGACAAATCACATTCACCCATTTACACACTGATGGAACAGCCTCGCCACCGGAGGCAGTTATGGATTAACAGTCTTAGCAAATGACACTTTGGCATGAGGACAGCCTGGCAGGACCTGGAACCGACGCTTCAACCTTGATGATTGTCTACCACTGAGTCACAGCCGCCATACAAGTGAGGTAATCTGTAACCCCCTCTTTGAGTTAAATGCTGCAAATGAAAATGGAGACAGGTTGAAAGAGAAAGAGGAGGAGAGGGAAAATAATAGAGCTTGAAGACAAAAGTGTCTAAGAAGCTGATGATTAAGCGGTGGTTAGCACTTCAATCCATGGCTCCAGAGGATCTATTTCTTTTGTAATGTCAGGTACACTGCGGTGTAGGGGTAAAGATTGTTGCCTTGCTGTGTAGAGGAAGATGGTTCAAATCAGGTGACTGGCTTCGCTTGCCCTGTGTGAAGAGGAGAGTGAGAGAGAAGGAGGGGAAGAGAAAGAGGGGGAGCATTGAACCCCCTTCTATTATAAACGTCAAAGGGACTCCTGTCACTGGACCTACTTGTGAGTTTAAAGCTTGATGTAGAGTCTGATACGTGAGCCGTTTTTACCTCACACAGGAGCTGAAGAGAAAATGTCAAAAGTTGAAAAGCTCTCCTGAAGGACATTCTTTGACATTTCGCTCTAAAAAGATAATTTTCAAACCGGCGCAAAGGTGAAACTGATCGGTCGGCTTAATGAAAAGCACAGCTTGACTCAAACACAGCACAGACTGGTGACAGGGTCTCTGAACCTGACAGAGCAGGCCTCACATCTCCTGAAATCACAAGACGTGTCGGCTGAGGACGCATAAAACGTGTCCCTCGACAGGACTCGCCGCACACAATACAGTCTGAGGAAACTCAACGCAGGCCCCTCGCAAAGTCCTGAAGCTTCTTCAATTATGTAACAGCAGCTTGTCTGACAGCCTTTTATGCTCAACCTCGTCAGGAACACAAGCTCTGGTGGCCTGATACTGAAGCCGTGAGCACGGACTGTGAAATGCAAAGCAGAGATACGCTTTGGTGGACAGAGATAGAGAGGACTCGCACAGGGGGACGTCAAGAGTCATAAAAAACAAGCAGCAGTGATATGACCACATGTCAAGAGTGCCATCAAGTGTCTTTAAGGGGTACCTGCAGGCAGACGACTGAATATGTGCAAAATGAAGAAGATGTCAAAGCCTCAACAAAACCCAGTAGTGAAGCCATTAAAGAGCTCTCGAAGTGCATTTCTTCCACTGACCAGCAGGGGGCAAATCAAGTTATTTGTGTCTAACTCAAAGTTCAAAGTCAGACAGTTTGATACGTCCCATGCATAATAAATAATAAATCAATACTGCATAATAATGCTTCCCTCCTCTTGGCCTGAAGCTGTCAGACACATTAAAACACAGATGTTAAATCTCAATTTCAAGCAGCAACCTTTGGTGTTGAAGAACAAGCCAGTGCAGAAGTGCATCAAACTGCAGATAAGTGTCCACTTGAGGTGTGCTGCAAAAGCCAAGTGAGCCCTGTTAAAGCTCAGATTGAAGTGATAATTTATCTCTCTTATCTCTCACCTCTTTTGATTCTATTAAAGCTCCAGGCTCATATTTGCTCTGTGTCTGATGTGCATATAGATGCGTCAGAGTCCTCTGTGCGTACTCTGCATGCATGTCATCCACATTTCTGCATGTTTGCAAAAATTGCAGTTCCACTGGCAAACTGTGGGGGCAATGTTGAGGGCTAAGTTCTATACTCCAAGCAAAACACGATGAAGAAGAATACATTGAATACTTTACAGAACTTCAACAGAGCAGCTCGGTGTAGATCAGATGAGACTCTGAGGGAGTCGCTGGAAAAAGAGAAGATAGATATGATTTTTAGTAAATACAGGAATTGATAGGAGGGTGTAGCATAGTAGAGCCGGAGTGATCCACACTCCAGTCCAGAAGGTGGCGGTAATGCACCAAAAAAACTGTTTGCTAACAGCCATTAAAAGATAGTAGAAGAAGAAGAAGATGAGTATAAAGAGAAATTAGGGTAAAGGGGTTTTTAGGGAGTGTATGAATGTGTGTGTGTTTGGTTTTTTTTAGAGTGTAAGTTCACTGTCCAAACTCCAGAGCAGAAGGGGGCGGTAATGCACCATTAAGCTGAATGCCAACTGCCGTAAAACACGAAGAAGAAGAAGAAGAAGAAGAAGAAGAAGATCAGGTGAGACCTAAATGTCAGTCGGGCAGCATCAAGGTAGAAGTGAAAATTAGTGCAAGATCAGTATGTTTAAGCGCCCTCCAGTGAATGCACGGTTAATGTTGTTTAAATGAGCATTTCAAGGTACAGGACTCATGAGAATATGTGAGTAGCAATGGTTGCATTGTTTAAAATATATGTATGGTGTGGCAGATTGGACAAAGGAGGCAGCAAATCTAAGGTTCTAGATCAGCTGAGAGTTAGTCAAAGTCAGCATGTCCCTTTGGGCTTCATAACACCTCTTCAGACACCTGAGAGTTATGACACTTAGACTACATGCATGTTCTGTACTGTCCCAAATGTGGAGTGCATCAGGAGCAACAGTCTTGCAGAGGAAATGCACCAAATAGTCCCTGAAGTTTTTCAAATGTGGGACCTCTCGTATTACTTGAACATTGTAGGTGCATTATTAGTCTTGTCTGCTCCCAGTAGTTAAGGTGCATTGGCTCATGGTCAGATAAAGCAGCACACACTGTTGAATGTAGGTGATAAGCTCAGTGATCTGCAGTGGTTTCACTAACTTGCACTTTCTGCAGTTTTGAAGTGAGTGGATGAACCTAACACTGGGTTAAAAGAAGTCATGTCTGATCCATCTTCCCTGATTTGAGTGAAAACAAGATTACCCCAGACAGAGTGGGCTCTTATCGGGTTGTCTGGAGTCACAACACTGTGAGGAATCCTATCTGATGGGCAGCGTGTGGAGCATGAACAGGATATTGACACTGTGCTGTAAAAAAAAAAAGAAAGACACTCCTGGGGACTTCAGACTTTTTGAGAAAGCAGCCTGATATCAGCATCCTTAAAAAAACAACAACACTGTGTTGAGTTTGTTTCTTTTGGTGCACAATTCTGCATCAAACTTTGGTGATCCCCTGATTTTACATCCTGCACCACCAACCATGCATCACAATGTGTTAGCATCAGGTTAGTCATGTTGGTTCACAGATGTGTGGAATAAAAAAACATGCATTAGCATAAATATAGTCCACATTTACTGCAATAATGTCATAAAAATACATTAAAAATGAACTGATCAAAGAAGGTGACTTCAGTCCTACTAAAGGCCCAAATTGGATATTAAGTGCAGTACAGTGACTGACCAGCAGAGGGCGACACATACTCACAGATGAGCCGAAACAGTCTGAACAGTGACTCAACAAAGCTGAGCCCACCTGATGATGTCTGAGACTCTCAGGTGAGTCTTGTTCTAGATAAACTAGATATTCGTGTTTAGGAGTTTTACATGCAGAGAGGAAGTTTTTATTGTTCACTCAGTGTCTGTAATCATGTGTGTGTCCCTGCTGCTGTGTTTTGTACATGTGTCTCTGTGGTTCCCTGTGCGTGCATGCATGTGTGTGTGTGAGTGTGTGTGTGTGTTTGTGAGTTAATCAGGGAGTCAGGGCTGCTTCCCATCTGCAGCCAATCAGCCTGCACACCTGTAACCCATCTGTTCATCAAGCTCCTGCTCGTGCGTACATCATCTCAACACTCACGGCTTTAAAAGAATCCTTCATTACTCCACTTTAGGAGCTTTATCTTAATAACATCAAACATTTATTTTCCCTAAACAGATTTATCTGCTGTAAACTGAACCGAGGGCCAACACACAACATTACTCTGCCTTGTTAGTGATGACATGGACACAAACTGACAATTAATATAAACTTCTAATGCTTAAGAAGTTCATGAATGTTTTAATGTTTTCTTTATTTCTAGTATAATCTTGATCTTAAACTCTGATACCACCAATTTTCTTCTGCACAAGCAGCCTTTAGTCATCCAGCTCATAATCTTAACAGCTCTTTATAATGGTGACAGTGAAGTGGGCAGAGGCTTACAGCTGTGTCACTGAAAACATTGCAAAAAGGGCTTTTTATAGCCTCCCATCATGTTTCAACCTGCAAGTAGTCAACCCCTTAATTATGTTAGTACCTAAAAACTCTAAAAGTCAAAGTACAAATGAAGTGCATAGGCTTTTTACAATGCAAACCTCAAACCAAAACTGGTGCAGGCCTTAAGGCTGATTTATACTTCTGCGTTGAATCAACGGCGTACCCTATGCTGGGGGTCCGCGTAGCTCCCATACCTACGCCGAGGCTTACGCACGTAGCTGACGTGCACCTCCTCCAAAATTTAACTCCCCGTAGAGCCGACGCGGACCTCAAGCCCTGTGATTGGTCCGCTCGGCGGCTTTGTCTTTCCCGCATTTACAGCACTTCCGGGATCCCGGACATCAGCCGCACATCGGCCGTGTATTTCATCTCCTCCTCTCTATTCTTCATGTAATCATGTCTGTATGATAAACAGCAACATGTATCAGCTGTAGATTAACATAACACGCTCTGAATCGATGTGGAAAAGTAAACAGAGATCGTAGCGGGACCGGAAGCAGGCGACCGGCTATCAGAGAGACCACACTGCCCTCTAGTGTTTCGGCGGAGAATTGCTGCGCGACACGGACACATCGACGCACAAATATAGGCTGATTTATACTTCTGTGCCTCCCCTACGCAGCAGGGGCTGACGCGGACATGAGCCCCACATACTTGTGCGTCGGTGTGTCGGTGTCGCGCAGCAATTCTCCTCCGAAACACTAGAGGGCAGTGTGGTCTCTCTGATAGCCGGTCGCCTGCTTCCGGTCCTGCTACGATCTCTGTTTACTTTTCCACAGAGATTCAGAGCGTGTTCTGTTAATCTACAGCTGATACATGTTGCTGTTTATCATACAGACATGATTACATGAAGAATAGAGAGGAGGAGATGAAATACACGGCCGATGTGTGGCCGATGTCCGGGATCCCGGAAGTGCTGTGAATGCGGGAAAGACAAAGCCGTCGAGCGGACCAATCACAGAGCTTGCGGTCCGCGTCGGCTCTACGGGGAGTTAAATTTTGGAGGAGGTGCACGTCAGCTACGTGCGTAGGCCTCTGCGTAGGTACGGGAGCTACGCGGACCTACGGCGTAGGCTACGCCGTCGATTCGACGCAGAAGTATAAATCAGCCTTAAGCCTATAGCAGCATAACTAAGAGCTGGTCCAAGCCTGATCCAGCTTCTTTTTTTTTTTTTAACCTTTATTTAACCAGGTAAAAACCCATTGAGATCAGGATCTCTTTCACGAGGGTGACCTGGCCAAGAGGTCAGCAGCACATGTCACAAAACAGTCACACGAAAATGACAGCACAAATTAAAACGTACAATTTATAAATACATAGTGTTTTACAGTATGAATAAGAGGAGTGGAAGCTGTAACAAAACAACAAACAATAATGTAAGGTTTAAAACACAGGCACTGTTCAGTGCTCTCACGCTGTCTGTCCCTCAGGATAGAACGGAAGGCTCCAAGAGTCATAAGTTCAGAGAGTTTCAATGTAGTCTGTAGAGCGTTCCATGCCATAGGGGCAGCAAAGCTGAAAGCTCTTTTTCCGAATTCAGTCCTTACCCGAGGAACACTTAAAACAAGAGTAGTGTTGGAACGCAGGGTATAGGAACTGATTTTTCTCTGCACTAAAGCGCACAAATATTGAGGAATCAAGCCTAAAAGAGCCTTATAGATTAGGGTCAGCCAGTGTTTATACCTACGTGCACTCAGAGAAGGCAAATTTGATTTCACATACAAATCACAGTGGTGGGTGAGACTACTACAGCCAGTGACAAATCTCAGTGCCGAATGAAAAACGGTGTCCAAAGACTGGAGACATTTGGATGACGCACTCAGATAAAGCACGTCCCCGTAGTCAAGAATGGGTAAGAAGGTCGCTGTCACTAGTTTCTTTCTGACCCTGAGAGAGAAGCAGGTTCTGTTTCTAAAAAAAGAACCCAAGCTTCACACGAAGTTTAGTACGCAAATTATTAATATGGGCTTTAAATGAAATCTCCTGATCTAGGATAAAACCCAAGTACTTGTAATTTAAAACCTGCTCTATAGGATTTCCTTTGGATGTAACAATGTTTGTAGTGGTCTGTGGTAGTGCCTTTGAGTGAGAGAAAACCATGAACTTGGTTTTATCTGTATTCAAAACCAGTTTTAGATCATTCAGACGAGACTGGATAACATTAAAAGCAGCCTGTAAAGACTCAAACGCCTGAGTAAATGAGATTGAACAGCAATAAATAATGGTGTCGTCTGCATAAAAATGATACATTGCAGAGACCGTGTTGGGTCTGGAAAGAGGGATATAAGTAGTTAGTAGTGCTTGCAGTTCCTCTGCAGGGAGAAGACGGCCCTCACTCTTACCTGTTACTACAAGAAAGTTATCCTAGAACCCTTAAGTTTACTTTGTTACCCCGAACACTAGTTTACCCTAAACAAATCAACCAAATCATGACAGGTTCAACCGTGTGGGTAAAACTGTATGTTTTCTGCAGCTCATTGAGGGACTTAAAAAACCCTTGAGAGCTATATTGTATCAGAAAACTATAAAAACCTGTGTTCATGTGGCTTGATGGATTACTTGGAATAATTTGTCCATCCTCTGTTTTGGATATTTTCTGTCTTTCTGCATCACAGCTCTCAATTCTGCCCTCTCTCACTCCCCTCTCTGTTTGTTCCACGTGTCATTAAATTGGACGTATAGCTTGCATCATGCACGGTCCTGGTCAAACATGACCGTAGCGTATGTTGTGTGTTTACGACTCAGAGCGACAGGAAATGTGCTGTATGGATCTTATCAGCAGTGAGAGTCGCAGAGAGATTCAATATCCTGACTTCATGTTTGGAGCCCATACATGTCTGTGTGCTCTCATCACGCTGCAGTAAATCTGGGTGTAACAGTCACATGATGTGTGGATTGAACAGAACTTACACACAGCTGGGTGTCTATTTTGGTGCAGGAGATGTTGTTGGTGCAAAAGTTGGGTTGCATTTTAGGAAAAGCGTCAACAATTTTGGTCACTGACTGATAATTGGAATTATGGGGGAACTTTTTGACCTTTCCATCAATGTTTAAATCCCGTTTCACATGCACATCCATGTGTTTGCTTACGAGTTAGCACGAGGCTCTTGCAGGAGAGCAGCGTGTGTGTCTACATGTGTACTGATCCAGTTAGCCATTAACAGACGGGTCATCTTGTATTACCTTCTTTCTTTTGTTTGAACTGAAGTAAAACCTTCTTTACTGCTCCGTCCTCCCGTTTCAGTTTCCCAGCTCCCTTCCTCACGTCTGCCCATCGAAACTCAAGAGAAAGCATCCTCACACTGAACCAACAGCAGGTTGTGAACTTGATCTTTCATGAAAAACAGACCTCTTTTATTTAAGGGTTAAAACCAAAACATATGAAAAAGCCAGATCTGAACCTCCAGCCTGATGGAAAGAACAGCGGTTGACTGAGTCACCACTATCATCTCTCTCTCTCTTCATCTCCCTCTATCCCTCTCTCCAACACGGTCTCAGGAGATGTGTGTCTAACATGAGTCTGGTCCTGCTGGAGGTTTCTGCCTGTTAAAGGAAGTTTGTCCTTGTCACTGTAACTTGCTAAATGCTGCAAAGTGCTCTGCTAGGCTCCCAACATGCAGGCCTGCTCGTCATAACTAAAGTCTCTAAAAGTAGTATGGGAGGTAGAGCCTTCAGTTATCAGGCCCCTCTCCTTTGGAATCATCTACCAGTCAGGGTCCGGGAGGCAGACACCCTCTCTACTTTTAAGAGTAGGCTTCAAACTTTCCTTTTTGATAAAGCTTATAGTTAGAGCTGGATCAGGCTTGGACCAGCTCTTAGTTATGCTGCTATAGGCTTAGACTGACACACTGGGATCCTGTCTTTCCTTCTCTCTCCTCTCTCTGCCTGTCTCTTACTTTAACTCTTCCTGTCCCTTTAAAGTTACTAACCATAGACCTTTCTGGAGTCCCTGAGCTCCCTTGTCTCGTAGGTTCCTCTGGATCTCTGCCTAGATTTCTTTTTTGGGTCTGTTATTCTTCCTGTCTTTCTTTCTTTCTTTCTTTCTTTCTTTCTTTCTTTCTTTCTTTCTTTCTTTCTTTCTTTCTTTCTTTCTTTCTTTCTTTCTTTCTTTCTTTCTTTCTTTCTTTACTTCTTTCTTTCTTTCTTTCTTTCTTTCTTTCTCTCTTTTTCTTTCCATGTCTCCTCATCCTTTATGTCTCCTTTTCTTATCCCATCACCATTTATTCTCCTCTTTTTCTTTCTTCTGGTCTCCCTCTCTTCTCTCTTTTCTTAGACCTTTCTGGAGTCCCTGAGCTCCCTTGTCTCGTAGGTTCCTCTGGATCTCTGCTGCTGTGGACGTGCCAGACTCCAGCTGCTACAACTACTACTATCCGTCTCCCCACTATCATCTCTCTCTCTCTTCATCTCCCTCTATCCCTCTCTCCAACACGGTCTCAGCAGATGTGTGTCTAACATGAGTCTGGTCCTGCTGGAGGTTTCTGCCTGTTAAAGGAAGTTTGTCCTTGCCACTGTAACTTGCTAAATGCTGCAAAGTGCTCTGCTCATGGTGGATTAAGATGAGATCAGACTGAGTCCTGTCTGGAAGATGGAACTGGATCTTATCCGGTCTTGATGTTGGGTCTTTGTTAATGATAGAACATAGAGTACGGTCTAGACCTGATCTGTTTGGAAAGAGTCTGAAGAGAACATTTGTTGGGATTAGTCACTGTATAAATAAAGATTGAAACACAGTCCTCATGGCTTTCTGTGCATGAATCAGAGAATGTAAGATCAGGGTAGATATCTCACATAAACTGGCATTTATACTGAATACTGCAGAGTGAAGCAAACACAAACATGTTGCTGTTTGCATGGTTTAAACTCTCATGTAAAGGGATTGTGTGTAAACTGTCATCCTAATGTCAAAGCCACACTACTGAGGAACCAAACATCTAAACTTTTCCCTTTCCCAAAGTCTCAAGCTTTAGCACTTCAAAAGTGACGTCACACACCAGGAATTTGGAGGATAATGAAACCTAAATCTGCAGAGCTTCTGCACAGACTTCTTGGAAATAGAAAATGTGATTTCTTGGATCAACAACATTGAATGAAGGTAGAAACGTTGACGCCTTGTGTCTGCTCCCTGTTATCAGACGATACTTACGTTTTACTGCTCAGAGTGAAAGAGAGTTATCAGTGCATCCCTCCTGTTTGCATAGTTTCTGCAGTGAAAGATGGACCTGGACAAGCAGCGATAGGACTCCGGTCAATGTTTACCTCTCACCTTTCTTATCGAGCTGGGAGTTTGCCCTCCGCCCAGACAGAAAGCCTCTCGCCGCTCCCCTCAGTGTTTCCCTCGCCTCAGCTATTGAGCAACAGGACGGTTACAACACGAGCAGCCGCACATGACGTTACGTTAACCTCCACAGCAGGCGAGGGAGAGGACTGAAAGGCAGCACCTGTGGAAAGAAGGCAGAGCTGAGTCGTCGGCCATTAACCTTTTCAGGAAGGTTAACTCTAATCCTTAATGTAACCAACATCAGCTATGTGCTCCTTATCTTTCTGTCCGGCCTCTGAGATCACCGTCCCTCCTGCTCCACCTGTTCGCCCTCTTTTCTCTCTGAAGCAGGTGCAGGTATTCAAAAGGAGAAACACGCCTTAGAAGAGAGAGAACATGATAAATGTCATGTTTGATTCAGTGTTTATTTTTAGTGGTGAGATAACATGAGGAGAAGGTGACGTTACAGACAAGGAAAGAAAGATGGTATGAAAGGGGACTAAACACCTCACACTGTACAGGCATAGGATTGATACATGGTACAGCACTGTGTGGATAATGTGAGTCTGGGAGGTCTAGGGAGTGGAGATATACATTTTATTAATTTAAAAAAGAGAGATAAAAAATGACAAAAAACACAAAAATATTTTAGAAAAAAATACCATATTTTTATATTTGGAAGTGGAGACATAACTATAATATAAAAAAGGGGGGTTAAAAATTACAAATAAATACAAAATGAATACAAAAATTTAATTGTTTTATTCAGGAAGTGGAGATACAATTTGAGTTAATTAATGAAAAAAATGTTAGATTAAAAAAATTGCAAAAAGACAAAACAAAATAATTTGGGATTTTTTTTTTGTTTTTATTTGGAAGTGGAGATATAATATTAATTAATTACCAAAGAGATATATTTTTTTAAAAATGACAAAAAGTACAAACAAAATAATTTTAAAAAATACTCTATTTTTAGTTTTGGATATGAAAATATAATTTTGATTCATTTAAAAAAAAAAATGATTAAAAAATGACAAAAAAAAAAAAAAAACACCAAATAATTTAGAAATATCTAAACTTTTTTCTTTTGGAAGTCTAGATAAAATTCTAATTAATGAAAAAAGAATGACAAAAAAAAAGAACAAAGAAATTTTGAACTTTTTATTTATTTTTATTGGAAGTTGAGACATAATTTTAATTTATGAACAAAAAAAAGAGAGATTGTAAATGACAAACAACCCCAAATTATTCAGAAAAATTACAGATACCTTACATTTGGAATTTTGCAATACCTATCTGTGTTATCTGATCTGAACCAGTGTATGTGGAGAGACAGGTTATTTTATTTGCTGAAAAAAAGCAATAAAAGTGAATTAAAAATACAAATAGATAACAAAAAGCTTTAGTTTATCCTATGATGGTAGTAAAGCTGCTATAATGTCCATTTAGTGGCCTAGCATTCTTATTTTGAAAACTGGTCAAAAGAGGAAATAATTTAGGAGTCCTGAAATGACGACAGATAACAAGTTGTTGAGTTTGATACGTCTTCTGAACAAGACAGAATTAATTTATCATACTTTCTTTGTACAAAATGCCAAAACTAATGGTTAAGTTAGCAAAAAATACAACTTTTATATCTACTTTTTGTTTCATATGAGGCACAAACAGTCTCCTAAAATACGAAGACAACTCTAAAAACACAAGTTTCCAATCTGAGATAACTAACAGGAAAATTAAATTAATGGCCATCAACAAATTCAACATAGTGTCTGAATTAATTTCACACTCTACCTGCTTGAGTCACAACACTCTACAAGAGTTTACACACACTGATGGTAGTTTAATTGACCTTATATGTAATATCTGGTGAACTTTTCATCCTCTGTAACACACTGCCATGTCACTCTTACTAAACACAGTAATATATGTTTATACGTCACGAGTGTATGACTGTGTGTGTGTAAGTGTGTGTAAGTGTGTGTGTGTAACAAAGCCCAGCCCTGCCGTCTGCAGCAGTCAGGACAAAGGCACGCCGTCCCGCAGCAGACAGAGAGTCTGCAGGCAGAGTGAACACACAGATAAATTATGTCGACTAATAGCTCATCAAACTGTCACACTGAGCCCAGACAATGCACGCAGAACTGTGCAACCACAGAAGAAGAAGAAGAAGAAGAAGAAGACACGGAGACGCAGAGAGGCTATACTTAAACTGTCGGATGTGGGACGTCACGTAAGATTACTCAACCAAACACGCGACCTGTACGGGGCGTCCTGCCGTGCTGATAGAGTGATTAATGTGTGAGTGTGTGTGTGTGTAAACGCCAGGTAATGAAAGCTTGTGAGATAACCAGAGATTTCAAAAAGTGTTCAGGAAGTCTACTTCAGTTTGTAAACACACTGCAGGTCTGAAGAACACCTTACTCAAAGGTGAGGTCACTGAAGGTCTTTAGATGACTCTGACCAAGTTCATGAGTTGTTAAGAGCGTTGCATCCTAATATGGACGGGGCTTGGGTTGAGTTGATACTACAATACCTTATGGCTGACTAAAAACCCTTTTAAGATCTTCTTAATGAAACAAAAAACAAACAGCAGTAAGAAAAGTAAGAGATTCACACACCTGGTTTCATAAACTGTAGGTCAGTTTAAAACAGGCATGTCCAAAGTCAGGGTCAGGAGCCAATCACAGCCCGGGGGTCCACTTTCATACAGCCTTCAACTTCCATCTTAGAATATACTCTTTATGGCACAGATTGAATCACATTCTGAGTTATGTGTTAATAAGCTTTCTCTTTCAAGTGCACAAACAAAACTCAAGTAAATCCAGTAACATCTCACGCAGCTCCATATGGACTCTGCATAGGCTACTTGTGAAGCTCTGTGAACTCTGCAGGACTGAAACAGAGCAGAAACATAAGGAGTCAGCAGGTTTCAAATGAATCGTCATACCTAATGTCTCTAAAAGTAGTATGGGAGGTCTAGCATTCAGTTATCAGGCCCCTCTCCTTTGGAATCCTCTACCAGTCAGGGTCCGGGAGGCAGACGCCCTCTCTACTTTTAAGAGTAGGCTTCAAACTTTCCTTTTTGATAAAGCTTATAGTTAGAGCTGGATCAGGCTTGGACCAGCTCTTAGCTATGCTGCTGTAGGCTTAGACTGACACACTGGGATCCTGTCTTTCCCTCTCTCTCCTCTCTCTGCCTGTCTCTTACTTTAACTCTTCCTGTCCCATTAAAGTTACTAACCATAGACCTTTCTGGAGTCCCTGAGCTCCCTTGTCCCGTAGGTTCCTCTGGATCTCTGCCGTAGACGTCCAGCTGCTACAACTACTACTATCTGTCTCCCCACTATCATCTCTCTCTCTTCATCTCCCTCTATCCCTCTCTCCAACACGGTAGGTCTCAGCAGATGTGTGTCTAACATGAGTCTGGTCCTGCTGGAGGTTTCTGCCTGTTAAAGGAAGTTTGTCCTTGCCACTGTAACTTGCTAAATGCTGCAAAGTGCTCTGCTAGGCTCCCAACATGCAGGCCTGCTCGTCATAACTAAAGTCTCTAAAAGTGGAATCATCTACCAGTCAGGGTCCGGGAGGCAGACACCCTCTCTACTTTTAAGAGTAGGCTTCAAACTTTTCTTTTTGATAAAGCTTATAGTTAGAGCTGGATCAGGCTTGGACCAGGTCTTAGTTATGCTGCTATAGGCTTAGACTGACACACTGGGATCCTGTCTTTCCCTCTCTCTCCTCTCTCTGCCTGTCTCTCACTTTAACTCTTCCTGTCCCATTAAAGTTACTAACCGTAGACCTTTCTGGAGTCCCTGAGCTCCCTTGTCTCGTAGGTTCCTCTGGATATCTGCTGTAGATTCCTTTTTTGGGGTCTGTTATTCATTCTTTCTTTCTTTCTTTCTTTCTTTCTTTCTTTCTTTCTTTCTTTCTTTCTTTCTTTCTTTCTTTCTTTCTTTCTTTCTTTCTTTCTTTCTTTCTTTCTTTCTTTCTTTCTTTCTTTCTTTCTTTCTTTCTTTCTTTCTTTCTTTCTTTCTTTCTTTCTTTCTTTCTTTCTTTCTTTCCCTGAGCTCCCCTGTCCCGTAGGTTCCTCTGGATCTCTGCTGCTGTGGACGTGTCAGACTCCAGCTGCTACAACTACTACTATCCGTCTCCCCACTATCATCTTTCTCTCTCTTCATCTCCCTCTATCCCTCTCTCCAACACGGTCTCAGCAGATGTGTGTCTAACATGAGTCTGGTCCTGCTGGAGGTTTCTGCCTGTTAAAGGAAGTTTGTCCTTGCCACTGTAACTTGCTAAATGCTGCAAAGTGCTCTGCTCATGGTGGATTAAGATGAGATCAGACTGAGTCCTGTCTGGAAGAGGGAACTGGATCTGATCCGGTCTTGATGTTGGGTCTTTGTTGATAATAGAACATAGAGTACGGTGTAGACCTGCTCTGTTTGGAAAGAGTCTGAGGAGACCACCAGATCCGTGTCCGGTCCAGCTCCGTGCTTTCTCGTCCATCATCACCCACTGGTTGCATTTTCAGAACAAAGCACGGAGCAGGACCTCCGGACAGCTGGAGTCATGTGACCGATGTTTCCCCTTCTGTAATCCCTGAATCAAGGATCCTCCTCCTCCTCCTCTCCTCATCCATGTTGTCTTTCTGGTCCTCTGAAAACCTCTGACCTGTTGACTCCAGGTCCTGGCTCCGCTCATCATGACTTTGGTTTGTTGTTGTAGTTAAGTGAAATACGATCTGGTGATAACTTTTCTACATAAATCTGATAAGAAAAGTCAGAATTCAGACTTTAATCAAATCATTTTAGGAAAAATAAATAAATTCTGATGTCTGACTTCGAACATAAATTTGAGAAAAAATGTCAAAATTCAGATTTTTAAACTCAGAATCTGAGAAAAAGATTAATTCTGACTTTTTCTCAGAACTCTGAAAAAAGTTGAATTCTGAGAAAAAAGTTTGAAATCAGAATTTAATCAGAAAATCTGCTGCAAAAAGTCAGAATTCAGACTTCAATTTAGAAAACTGAGACAAAGATTAAATTCTGACTTTTAACAAGAAATATCAAGAAATCCAGAAATCTGATTTTTTAATCTGAGAAAAAGTATGACTTCTCCCTGGAGTCATGTGACCGAGGTTTCCCCCCAGTAATCACTGAATCAAGGATTCTCCTCCTCCTCCTCTCCTCATCCATGTTGTCTTTCTGGTCCTCTGTAAACCTCTGACCTGTTGACTCCAGGCCTGGCTCCTCTCATCATGACTTTGGTTTGTTGTTGTAGTTAAGTGAAATACGATCTGGTGATAACACAGAGTGTTTTATTCTGAAAATTAACCGGATGTTTTCATTTTGTTTTGGCGAAACCTGACTTCCTGTCCCGCTCATCGTCCCGGCATCCATTATATAAATATATGATGGTGCTAAAATATTGTTTACCAGGCAAAATAGTCTTAAAAACTAAAGTTATGATATGATAGCTTTTCTATTTCACCAGCTCCTAATGGAGAACATTTTCCTGAAAATGAAGAAAGATGTTTCTGTGGCTTGTAACGTTGTAGAACAGAGAAATGAAGATATATCATCGGGTATCAAGAGACACTTCAGGGACAGGAGTTTGTATTCCTAAGCTTGTGATGATCTCATAAATATATCTCACACTACAGAGTTACTTATTGTTTTGAGAAATCTTTGAAAAAATATTAAAGGGGACATATCACGCTTTTTTCATCAACATATATTGGTCTAAGAGGTCCCCAAAACATGTCTTTAAAGTTTATGCTCAAAAAAACACTTTGAAATCAGATTTTGGTCTGCCTGAAAAGTCCTCTTCTTCAGTCCTCATCAGAACACTCTGTTTTCTCTCTGACCACGCCCCCTCAGGAAGTGGATGTGCCTCGGCTCTCCAGCACGTTGATCTAATGTTTACATGTTGGCTGAATATACACGGCTGCTCACAGACCCGCGTTACTTCAACCCTCTGAATCTGATCCTGACGGAGAGGCGCCTGCAGCAGGACCTTTCTGAAGGATTGGTCACAGATTCTGTGTTTCTTGTTGTTTTATTTATCAGTATGTCGACGTGTGTCTTGGTACACAGCTACGAACATGTAGCTATGTGGCTATGCTAACTAGCGCTAGCACTTATCCATGATAAATAAAAATCATCCACTAGATCTTCAAATCTGCAGACGTGGGGAGTTAAACCGACCTCTGCCAGAAAGGCAGCAGGACCTTTTATGAAGGATTGGTCACAGATTTAGTGTTTCTTGTTGTTTTATTTGTCAGTATGTCGACGTGTGTCTTGGTACACAGCTACAGCTACAGCTACAGCTACAGCTACAGCTACAGCTACAGCTACAGCTACAGCTACAGCTACAGCTACAGCTACAGCTACGAACATATAGCTATGTGGCTATGCTAATTAGCGCTAGCACTTATCCATGACAAATAAAAATCATCCACTAGATCTTCAAATCTGCAGACGTGGGGAGTAAAACCGACCTTTGTGTTTATTAAGACAGCCTACAACTAGCATGCCTCCCTCCTAAGCTCCTTGTTAGCACACATGTGTGCAGGGAATGAAAAACGGAGGAGGGGTTGAGTTGTATTTTATACAGTCTATGGGCTGAACAAGCTCCGAGCTCTGACTCCGTGACAGACCGGATATTGTTGTTACGTAACAAAAACACGGAAGTCTGAAACGGCTCGTTTCACACACATTTACAGAAAGGTGGAGAAATCAAAACAGGGGCAGAATGGATTCTTTTCTTTCTCGGGGGGTTTGTAGACAGGGACACATATTTCAGGTAAAGAACCATTAAAAAGTCAATTTTGCATGATATGTCACCTTTAAGATGATATAATATGGCGCTGTCTTTCACTGATATTAACAATAACAAAGACAGAGGTGAGGTGGGAGTAGAGGTTATGTATTGTATGCTTTTTAGAACAGGAAGGTCTTGAGGTGGTTTTAAAAGACTGATGTGAGTCAGAGTTGCGGATGTGTGAAGGGAGAGAGTTCCACAGAGTCCCCCCCCCCCCAAGGTGCGGTGATTGGACTTGGTGATAGGGGACAGGAGATTGGCATTGTGTCAAAGTAGAGCTGGTACTATGAGTGTTGTTCCTCTTTCTTTATGAGATCAGTATCAGGAAGGATTAGTCTGACTGTAAATGTTTGGAACACTTTTTATGTAACACAGTGTTGGCGGGGGGAGGGTCGTGTTTTCTCTTTTTTAAGAAAACACTTGAAAGTAAAGTTGCCTGGAAAAATAACGAATCTCCATCCTCTTCCTCTTCTAACTCATGCGGAGCAAAAGTGAAAACATCTTGACCCAACCTTCCTGTTTTAACCACAACCAAAATACAGTGTCTAGTTCTGGGGAAACAGCCTCCGAAGAATGCCCCGAGTGGGAGTTTGGTCGGTGACCAGCAGCAGCACCAACTTTTTCCAAACACACTGAAACCTTTTCTAATCTAACGAGAGGAAAATCATCCTCCTTCTGTAAATGAACAAAGTGTAACCTTTGTGTTTGACGTGTGAAGACTCACTGAAGACAAACAGACGACTTGGTTCCAGAAGCTCCTCATGCATTCACACATATCAGAGCTGTGAGCTGCAGAGTCACCGGCCTGCTGCAGGGCTTAAAATGTAACCGCTGTGAGCCCATGAGCTCTGACAAATACAGTCCCCTCCAAAAGTATTGGAACAGTGAGGCCAATTCCCTTATTTTTCTGTGTAGACTGGAAACATTTGGGTTTAGAATTAAAGTTCATACTGATAGAAACATGCATTTAACTGTCTATTGTAGGAACAGAAATCTTGGTGCAAGGACTTGATGCAAACTGATTGATTCTTGCAGCAGCACCAATGACTCCTTTTCATTTTTGAGCTACAATACCAGTCAAAAGTTTGGACACACCTTCTCATTCAATGTTTTTTATCTATCTTAATTATTTTCAACATTGTAGATTAATACTGAAGACATCAAAACTTGAAATAATCTGGTTTTACCATAATCTGGATTACAACAGTAGTCAAATAGGGCAATCCATTGTGTGCTAACCCTACCTCTGAACAACACAACTGATGGTCTCAAACACATTAAGAAGGCAAGTCATTCTACAAATGAACTCTTGACCAGGCTCATGTTCATTAGAAAAACCATTCCAGGAGACCACTTCATGAAGCAGACTGAGAGAATACCAAGAGTGTGCAAAGCTGTCATGAAGGAAAAAGGGGGCTACTTTACAGAATCTAAAATATGAAACATATTCTGCTTTGTTTAACACTTTTTGGTTCATTCAATAATTCCATATATGTTCTTTCATAGTTTTAATGTCTTTGGTATTAATCTACAGGGTTTACAATAATTACAATAAATACAAACCCTTGAATGAGAAGGTGTCCAAGCTTTTGACTGGTAGTGCACATCACAGCAACAAACTGTGCTGCAAGGCGATGGATGCTCCAACATGACAGATTAATAATGCTGCTCCCTGGTTGACTTCTGGAGAAATGTGCCATGTCAACAAACAATCCTTCTCCTTTGCTCTTCTCTTATCAAATTGAGAACTGATCCCTCTCAATGCACCGGACACCAGGAATGCAGGAATGGTTTAGTTTAGTTTAGTTTAGTTTAGTTGGTTTAATGGCAAGATGCTTGGCAGTGCAGCAGTATAGCAACATCTAGAGTGGGAGAAGAAATGGAAATCTACAGAGACATTTCACTGGAAAACATCAGAGACAGTCTTTCATAGTAATTGAATTACTTCACGCCTCCGAGTGCAGAATGAATCATCAGGCCAAACTGATGTCACCTTCAAAGAACCTTACATCATGCTGAGTTTGATGCATCTTGCAGAGAACAAGCTCAAGATGCATGGTGTAAACATCTTTAGCATCTTTATTACTTTAATGGAACTTTTATAAGTTGGAAAAGCAAACCCTCAGAGGAAAGTAGATATACAGTCCCCTCCAAAAGTATTGGAACAGTGAGGCCAATTCCCTTATTTTTGCTGTAGACTGGAAACATTTGGAGTTTGACACCGTAAGATGAACATGAGACAAGAGATCAACATTTCAGCTTTTATTTCCAGGTATTTGCAACTTGATCTGATACACAACTTAGAAGATAGCATTATTTATAAAGGAACACCACATTTTTAGGTGAGCAAAACTATTGGAACAGATACACTTAAAATAAATTAAAGTGAATAAGACTTCATATTTTGTTGCAAAGCCTTTGCTTGCAATAACTGCATCAAGCCTGTGACCCATTGACATCACCAAACTTTTGCATTCTTCTTTTGTGATGCTTTTCCAGGCTTTCACTGCAGCCTCTTTCAGTTGTTGTTTGTTTTGGGGGGTTACTCCCTTCAGTCTCCTCTTTAGCAGGTAAAATGCATGCTCTATAGGGTTTAGAGTATGGAGATTGCCTTGGCCAGTCTAAAAGCTTCCAATTATTGCAGTGTGTTTGGGGTCATTATCTTGCTGCATGAAGAAGGATCTCCCAGTCAGTTTGGTTGCATATTTCTTTTGGTGTCAAACTCCAAATGTTTCCAGTCTACAGAAATAAGGGAATTGGCGTCACTGTTCCAATACTTTTGGAGGGGACTGTATATCTACTTTCCTCTGAGGGTTTGCTTTTCCAACTTATAAAAGTTCCATTAAATTAAAAAAGATGCTAAAGATGTTTACACCATGCATCTTGAGCTTGTTCTCTGCAAGATGCATCAAACTCAGCATGATGTAAGGTTCTTTGAAGGTGACATCAGTTTGGCCTGATGATTCATTCTGCACTCGGAGGCGTGAAGTAATTCAATTACTATGAAACACTGTCTCTGATGTTTTCCAGTGAAATGTCTCTGTGGATTTCCATTTCTTCTCCCACTCTAGATGTTGCTATAATGCTGTACTGCTAAGCATCTTGCCATTAAACCAACTAAACTAAACTAAACTAAACCATTCCTGCAAATTTGCAAGCAGATGCACCGGACACCAAAAGCCAGATCGATGTTGAGAGGGATCAGTTCTCAATGTGATAAGAGAAGAGCAAAGGAGAAGGATTGTTTGTTGACATGACACATTTCTCCAGAAGTCAACCAGAGAGCAGCATTATTAATCTGTCATGTTGGAGCATCCATCGCCTTGCAGCACAGTATGTTGCTGTGATGTACACTACCAGTCAAAAGCTTGGAAACACCTTCTCATTCAAGGGTTTGTATTTATTTTAATTATTGTAAACACTGTAGATTAATACTGAAGACATCAAAACAATGAAAGAACATATATGGAATTATTGAATGAACAAAAAAGTGTTAAACAAAGCAGAATATGTTTTATATTTTAGATTCTGTAAAGTAGCCCCCTTTTTCCTTCATGACAGCTTTGCACACTCTTGGTATTCTCTCAGTCTGCTTCATGAAGTGGTCTCCTGGAATGGTTTCTAATTAACATGAGCCTTGTCAAGAGTTCATTTGTAGAATGACTTGCCTTCTTAATGTGTTAGAGACCATCAGTTGTGTTGTTCAGAGGTAGGGTTAGTACACAATGGATTGCTCTATTTGACTACTGTTGTAATCCAGATTATGGCAAAACCAGATTATTTCATAGTTTTGATGTCTTCAGTATTAATCTACAATGTTGAAAATAATTAAGATAGATAAAAAACATTGAATGAGAAGGTGTGTCCAAACTTCTGACTGGTATTGTAGCTCAAAAATGAAAGGAGTCATTGGTGCTGCTGCAAGAATCAATCAGTTTGCATCAAGTCCTTGCAATAAGATTTATGTTCTTTTAACCAACAGTTAAATGCATGTTGCTAATAGTATAAACTTTAATTTTAAGCAACATATTTTGAGATTTGAAAAACACAAACTGCACAAAGGAGTGAAACTGTTCGTCTAAAAGCAGCGGTGCGTAATCGACAGA